>NW_028247116.1:0-124262 GCF_964263255.1 Lissotriton vulgaris
ATTCACCTTTTTAAAGAGCACTGCATTATGATTCAGTAATAGTCCCCAAACTATCCTATCAGAATTTGACTGTCTTTGGCTTTGGTCCTGTAGAGCTCTCCACTGTTTTTAGGTTTCGCCTCGCGATCCGCTGCGCAGCAGCGTTTGCGCAGGGCGAAAACTTTTGTTTACCAGTATGGACAAAAGTCCCGCCTCTCTGTTCCATTGGCTAGCTCCATAAATGGAGGCTAGACATTGGAAGAGAGAGGCGTCCGTCATTCTGCGAGGCGACTCGTGGGCGTTCCTGAGATTTTTTCTCATCCAGCCCCTTTTATCACGTCAGTGCGGCGGTGGGCGGGGTTTATTTTTGTGGTCGTCCATGTTTCTTTTGGTCATTCCGCGGCCAACCGCCGCCGGAGGAAGTGCAGGTCCAGGTGAGTGCTTTTGATTGTGTTCCCGCCGCCCCCCTCCCGCTGTCCATGTGCCCGTTCCCGCACCCCCCTCCCGCTGTCTGTGCTTTTCCCGCACCCCCCTCCCGCTGTCCGTGCTTTTCTGCCCCCCTCCCGCTGTCCGTGCCTTTCCCGCCCCCCTCCCACTGTCCGTGCCTTTCCCACCCCCCCCTTCCACTGTCCGTGCCTTTCCCGCCCCCCTCCGCCTGGCTGCTTTCAATGCCGCGCCACTTGTAAATAAACTGAACGTTTAAAGCCGAGCTAAGGTTCATGGGCTTTGATCGTATGTGCACGGTGCAGACCTCCACATGCTGCTTTGCCCCGCAGCCCCCAGCTGTTCTACCTCACAGGAGCTGGTCTGCAGTGCCGAGGCGGACAGGGCGTAGAGTGCGTATCCGCAGCATGCAGGGGCAAAGTTACCATTGGTGCAGCGGGTGCAGTGCACCGGCATCCATTGAACCTGATAATTGCTGTCCTTTTTACTACCTCAACAGCAGCCAAAGGGGCTTTTTTCCTTCCTTGCAAAAGGGGTTATTCCAGCAAAGCCACGCTACTGGTAGCATCCAGATATGTATATGATTCGGCAATTGCATGCCTTCTGAAATCACTTATGATGAACCCATTGTCTTTTCCTGCTTCACCAGCAGGAGCCTCCGAGCTCCAGGCCCCCCCCCCTCAGCACAGTACCCTGGCCTGAGGGCTCCTCAGGCTTTGTTGCACCACTGAAGCATAGCTCTCCTAGCAGCAAGTACCGGGGCACAGGATCCCAGGAGTGTGACGGGCGCCACCAAACATAATGATAGCATTTTTACTGCCTAATTACAGTGCATGCGGTAATAATGTTCCATGCTTAGGTCCCTGTCCCCATTAAGAGAGTCTTAACGTTATCTGGAAACGAGCGAACATGTGTCACGGTCATGTTAGTTTCCATGCAGTCCAACGTACGTCATCAGGGTTACTCTGGCCACTGACGAGCCAGTCGCAATGTCCAGAACTGTAGGACTGGTCACTACTAGTTCCACTACTACTAGTTGTGTGTGTGTGTGGGTGGGGCTCTGTTGGTGTGTGTGGGTCTGTGTGTGTGTCTATGTGTGTGTGGGGGTCTGTGTGTTTTTGTGTGGCATTTGCCAGAAATTAAACTATTGGCATTGTAAATGACAATGCCATTTATTTCTCTGTTTTCAAAACCAACACATAAATACAAATGTTGTCATTTACAATGCCAATAGCTCAAACTTTTCAAAAGGCGAAACCATTGCATTGTAAATGCTTGTTCAGTTATGTTTGTGATGTATGAAGACCACATATACACATACATATAACATACATGCATACACACATACATACATACATACAAACATATATACATATGTACCTACATACATACACATATACATACATAAATACATACATACTGGACTAATCTGCAAATAGTTTGTTAACCTTTCATGTAATTTTTGGAGATACCTAGGGCAAATGTTTCCACCCTGTATGATTAATAGAAATAATAGAACTTTAAAATATCTATATTTTTTTTATCAGCATTATTAGTCATATTTATTTTGTTTTACAAATATACGCATCAGGAACGCTTCAATGATGTCAGCGGACTAATAGTCAATTGATGGTACTTGCTGTGATGACATTTCCTGTAATGCCACAAAGTAGGTACATAATAGGGGCCTTGTCACATTCTCTTTCTGCCTGAGTCACCAAAAATACTAAAACCATCCCAGCGCATATCCCTTGTAATGGCTGCCCCTTCTCCCCTCAACACCAGAGTCCTGATTATGAATTAGGCATAGTGGTAAATACAGTATGCCAGGGTAAATAGCACATGAATTTACCAAATCATCTGATCATGCGTTATAGAAATTGCTTGTGATATTTAGCACATATGTGAAGTACAGCATGTCTGTTGTCCTAGTGCGTGATATAAAGTATATGCTATTTACCCGATGTGATATTTACCGTATGCAAAAAACACATATGTGGTAAATAACCCTCAATAACAGACATGAGATGTCATTGAAAACCAGCGGAAAATACCTCCTTATGATACCTCCGGTCAAAAGCAGGTCGAAAAAATTCCTGAAAGTGTAGAGATTGACTGCACTGGTGGCCTCAGGTATACAGGATTAAGTGTGCGGCAACCTTAAAATGAAGGATATTATTAATTTGTAAATGCGGTGTGCTGAGGACTTGTTTACACAGAACTATTGTGTTAGGTGCTCTGGATCAGCCTGCAATGTCATGATCCTGTGGAGAGGCAACATTAGTTGTAACACATCATGTAACACATCACCCTCGACGTATAGGAAACCGGTCTTAGGATGCTTGATTCTGGTCCAGGAAAGACATGGCTTGGCAGTTCGGGCTGGACTGCTCCCATGAGGCACAGAATTAAGACTGATTTGCATATGGCCATGTCTGAACTTGGGTGGCTTGGTGGATAAAATAATGATGGATTAAACCCAGATCTGTGACTGAAGGTGAATGTTTTGCCATTGTGCAACATTCCGTCCATCATCTTGTGTGTTTTGCTGTCCACTCAGCTTTCTCTCGGTAAAGTCCGGATTTAACTATCATTGTAACTCGTGTGTTTCATAAGGTACACAACTTCAAGTTCATGCATCTCAACTCGCACAGACATGAGAGTGAAATACTTACACAGTATTTTCTGCATCCTAGATGCACAGCTCTCCTTAAAAGTGACATTCATTACCAAGCATGGACCAGGCGCTGAAGCATTGGTGGGTTTCCTATGCTGCCACTGCCAAACCCACACTGTCGCACAAAGAGATCGGGAAAGGGGCAGAGGCAGGTGTCACCCTGCATACTTGATGGCAGACTGTGAGGCCACACAGCACCAGACAAGGATTAAGGATTCTGATTTAAGGAACCCTCCACCGACTACCCCACCACAAGCAGCTGAGCAAGTCACAACCATCTCTCTGTGGGAGCAAATCTGTGTGACACTACCGGCCCGGCATTTCTATGAGTCTATCCCCTGTGGATGATCTTGTTGCCGTCAGGGGAGGTTTTATTCAGTATTAGAATATTGGAATGTTGGGAATTCCATTATAGACAATGGAGATTTCCCTGCTTCTACGGACCGGTAAAGACCCGCAGGGCAACATTCCAATGTCTTACAAAGGCCTCTCGGAGCTCGAGGGGATTTAAATCCCCTCGAGCTTCGAGGGGCCATTGTTTTATTTGTTAGAACACTTTGCCCTCTAGTGGCAGAATGTTCTAATAGCCTTATAGCCCATCATAGCAGGGCTATACCAGTTATTAAAGTTCCTCTACCCTGTTAAAGTCCCTTGCCTTTGGCTCGGGCTTTTAAAGCGATAGCGGGCATTTAATAGCTGGTATAACCCACTGCGGCGGTCTATATAGCTATATTCTTATATCCACCACTACCATGAGAGTCATGCAGATCTCTTCTGGACTAAACCATGGAAAAGATGGAAAACTGATGTGACATTGTCCCAATTCCAGCTTGTGGCCTGAAGGCCATGGCATATGTCAGTGACAAGCATTTAAGTCACTGATCCGTCTTATAGTGAGCAGCTTGCTTTGAGTGCATATCTGCTGTGCTCCTCTTGCTTTCTCCTTAGAGGTTGCAGCTGGTTGCTCTCTGCTCTGTGTTGCAGATGTTGCCTCATTCCACTAGAACCTGACTCCATGATGGTCCTATACTGCTGCTGGAGCTATCAGCTGCCTTCATAAATGATGCTCTACCTATGAGCAATGAGGAGTGGCGGCAAGGGCTGTGCATGCCGTGCTGCGCCTTACTAGTGGGGCATCTGCCCTATTAAGCTGCTCTACGCCTCTGCATACCAGGAATGTAGCCATGTTTATATGTTTGAGGGGCATAGCTCTCAGTATCCATATTGAGGATCGGACGAAGGTCTGCATGAAAAGTCTCATGCCTATGCTTGTTGGGTTACATGGTACATGGTACACTATATTAAAATTTCAAAATTCACTTTATATATTCACTTGCGGCCTGTCTCGACGTAGTCCGGATATAAAAAAGAATGTCTGCAATAATTTATTTCAAAACCTCATGGTATACCACATTTCTTGTTTCATGAGAATCAGGATTTAGAATAGATTGTTTTTCGGCATTCCCGGACCAAGAGAGGGCGACATATAACTGTCCATGAGTGAAGCAGTCTTCTCATAAGTCTATCCCAATGACTTTGTATGTCTGACCTTGTGATTTGTTTATGGTGGATGCAAAAGCAATGTTAATAGGGAACTGTAAGCGTTTAAATTGAAATGGTAGATCAGTAGGGATCATGGGTATTCTGGGAATATGAGCTAACTGTCCTGCAGCAGGGCCAGTGAGAATAGTAGTCTCAATGACATATGGTAAAAGACTTTTAACTTGGAGGCGCATCCCATTGCAGAGATTAGGTGGATGCAGTTTTCTTAATAACATGATAGGAACACCGACTTTAATTTGTAGTGTATGAGGGGGAAGTCCCAAAGGGTTAAGTGAGTTGAGGAATTCTTGCGGATAATGCACAGCATGTATCTAATACTGTATCAATGGATTTATATATTTTGGTTTCGCCCGGGAATAGTTGTAGGATGTGTTCATTCATATGATGTATTGCAGAGTTTCGGGGCACAACTATAGATCTATCGCAAATCCATGTGTAATCTTTGCATAGAAGATGCTGAATGTCTGAGTAAACATGTTGTATGAGGTCATGTAAGGCCCAGAGAGGCTTACCTAAGTTATGTATGTTGATAATGCCATTTGTGTCAGCTTTTTCTCCATATCCCACTTGTAGTAGAAGATCTGCAATAGTGTATCTCCACCTCCTAAATGTGCTCTCATGTTTGTGCGTAAGGTTATAGATTGTACAGAGTTCCATAAGTGTGATGCTTTTAAGCACACTTTTACTATATCAGCACGCTTTCCTCTAGGCACCACAGGAAGAGTTTGGCGAAAGTCACCAGCAAACACAAAAGTCACGCGTCCCATGATGTTGGAGGAATTTCTAATGTCTTTTAGAGTTCGGTCAACTGCCACTATATGTGAGCGGTGTGTCATTGTACATTTGTCCCACATGATAAGAGACACATTTTGAAGCAGTGTCCCTAAAGGTCCGTTTTTCCGAATAGAGCATATAGAATCCTTTTCAAGGGAAACAGTTAAAGGTAGTTTAAATGTAGAATGTGCGGTTTTGCAAAATGACAGCTATTCCAGAAGAAGCTACAGCAAGAGCCAATTTTCCTGAAGATCGAATTTTGGCTAGTATGAGGTTTATTAAGTACGTTTTTCTTGTCCCACCTGGGGCGTCTATGAACAATAATTTGCCTTGGTTGTTTTCAACACTATCAACTATGGTGTTCTAGGCGATTAGTTGATCGGGAACTAAGTTCGGCAAGTGTTGAGCAAGGTAGTCATGTAGTGCGGTTATATTATGTCCGTTAGATATATTGTGGTATCCAGTTTGGTTTGTCCTGACCGCTGGCGGCCGGCATAAATCTTGTAAGGACTTCTCGCATAATAGATATAGTGAGTCTTCTATTTCTATTAGTCCCTGGTTAATGATTTCATTGGTGATTGGCATACAGTTATTATGAGAGTGCTGACGCATAGTGTGTAGTATGTCTTCACATAGATCATTTTTAAATTCTTCCCATAAAGCTATAGGATCAGATGGTTGACAAAATAGCAAAATTGTGACAAACAATTCCCTGAGTTTAGATGGAGATTCTGAAAGTGCGGCAACAGCTAACGTATGCTTCCAATGTTCGTTGTCTTCAATAAGACAGTTGTTTACAGACCGCCTGATATGTTGGCATTAGTTGCCCGTTAACAGTCAAAAGACTCTGAAAATTAGTAGGGCCACAAACATGTTGTAAAATAATCCTTAAATGGAAGCATTCAGATTGGTTTGGGTGAATACTGTACATCCTACCAAGAGCTGAGTCTTTCCTAACCCCAGAGAGACCTAGTACCTCTTGGCCGCGTTTCCGACTTGTAAAGATTGAATGAGCCCATGTGTAGTACTGTGGAACTTCGTGGTATAGCAAGGTTGTCGCAAAATTGTCAGACCCACATAATTGGAAGAAAGCGGTAAGTGTTGTTGCCGGAGGGTTTTGTGCAATGTGCCTAAGGTTTGTGTCATTAAAATACACTCTTTGTCCATTCGGTAGATGTACGGCCAAATGTGTGACAGTGGGATGCCTTTCATGAATGTAAAACTAAAGAAGCCTCCACAAGGCCTCGGACGTGCTAATATAACATCCATTTACATATGTTTCAATCTCATTGTGTTTGTTTTGTATATGTTATGTTAAATAGTTATGTTAAATAGGTCTTCTATAGCGCACAGCTACTCCAAAGGAGTGTCCCGGCGCTTTGTATTCCATGACCTAGAAGGGAAACAAACAAACATAACAACATGGAATAGGAGGATGGCTCAGAATACAAAAACAGAGCAGGAAATCCCGAGCCGGCAAAGAGCCATGACTTTAGGCCCTTCCTGAACGCGAGGAGATTAGATGTAGAGCGTAAAGTCAAAGGTAGGGAGTTCCACAGCTGCGGGGCTAGCAGCCTGAACGAACGTCCTCCTATACGGGCTTTTTTTCTACCGGGCGCCACAGCCTAAAAGAGGGACTCCGATCTCAAGGATCGTGCCGGATGGTAAAAGGTCAGCCTCCTTTGCAGATATTGAGCTCCCGAAGCATGCAAAGCCTTATGGGCCAATGTCATGGCCTTGAAAACTATCCGCTTTCGGATAGGTAGCCAATGTAGCAATTGTAATAGGCTAGAGGCACTGGCCCCGCCTGTGGAGGCCGAAAATGGCTCGTGCGGCCGCGTTCTGGGACACCTGCAGGCGTTGTAAAAGGTACTCCGGCAGGCCAAGATATAGGATGTTCGAATAATCCAATCTAGATCCGATTAAGGCCTGGACCGTCGTCCTCCTATGTTCCTCAGAGAGTAAAGGGAAGAACTTCCGGAGCATCCTGAGGATGCCGAAACATGTTCCTGTAAGAGCCAGAACCTGGGATTTAATCGTCAGCCCATTGTCGATTTAAATTCCCAAGTTCTTGGCTAACTGGGACGAATGAGCTGGGGGGAACATGTCAGCGGGCCACCACCCATGCCAATCCGGATCAGATGGACATCCGAAGAAGAGTATCTCCGATTTATCTGAGTTGCACTTGAGGCTGTTTAGCTGGAACCATTTAAAAACAGCCCCAAGGCACTCACGGATACTCTCTCCATCGAAATCCTCTCCCTTCCGGCATGTAAAGAGAAGCTGGGTGTCATCGGCATAGGATACGATCTGGGCCCCAAAAGACTCCACCAGTGTCGCCAATGGGGTCATAAAGATGTTAAATAGAGTCGGGCCCAACACGGAGCCCTGGGGAACTCCGACTCCCAGTGGCGACATCTCGGCAGAGCCAGGGGAGGCCCAGACCGTGTGTCGGCGGTCGGCTAAGAATGAACGAAACCAACTGAACACCGTTCCCCTCAGACCGATTTCATAGAGTCTTGCGAGGAGACCCTCGTGAGGGACGGTGTCAAAGGCCGCCGACAGGTCAAGCATGACCAGCATAGCCTTGCCTCCTGAATCCAGCGCCTCCTTGATGGCCTCCGATACCTCCAATAGCGCCGTCTCTGTGCTTAAATTGGGGCGGAAGCCAGATTGAGAGGCATGCAATAACTCGTGGGACTCCAAAAAATTGGAGAGCACGCCATGTACATGCTTCTCAAGGATCTTAGCTAATGCCGGAAGCAGCGAAATGGGCCTGTAATTGGCAGGTGCTTCTGGGGCAAGGCTCGGTTTCTTAAGAAGAGGGATGACCATGGCCTGTTTCCATGTCTGCAGAGTCACCCCCTGGCTCAGAGAGAGGTTCAAAAGTGGGTTGGCCAGAGGATTGATAATAGATGCCATTTTAGCTAGGAATTTGGCCGGGCAGGGATCAAGGGGCGAACCAGATTTAAGATTCGTCATGAGTGTCAGCGACGAAGGTATCGAGAGTGATGGGAAATCCGCCAGGACTGGGCCTGATGAGATGGAATGGACTGGCCCCTTCGGGACACTCAAAGAACTCTCCACCGGCCTAGTAGGGAAGGAGTCCTGTATCAACCTGATTTTAGTGGTGAAGAAGTTAGCAAGAGTGGCAGCCTATGACTCAGAGGGGGCAACCTGGGCTGAGTTAGGGCGCAAGGTCGTAAATTCCCTAACAATCGAGAAAATCTCCTTGCAGGAGTTGGCCGCATCCTCGATTCTCCTAGCAAAATAGCATTTTTTTTCCTGAAAAACTTCCCGATGGTAGGCTTTGATCATGGATCTATAGGTAAGCCTTGCCTCGGCGTTGTACTGAGACCGCCACGCCCTTTCGGCAACTTTACATTGCCTACGGGAGTGCGCCAGCACATCGGTGAACCACGGGGCCGAGACCCGTTTCAAGGTAGTCCGAGGGGGAATGACAGGGGCAAGATCGTTCAACCTATCTACAAACCAAGTCTGCAGGGCCTCAAGATCGTTATCCAAATCACCGGTAGAGTAGACGGGATGGTCCTGTAGGGCCTGGGCAAGCATCTCCGGGGTCACCCGATGATACGCCCTTGAAGCAGTTCCCTGATGCCTCATTGCAGTAGTTGCTAGTTTCTTTGTGCCTAGTATATAAAAGTAGGCTAGTCGATGATCGGACCATAAAACCGGCAACACTGCTGTCACGTCGACCGGGGATGTGGAGAAGACCTGATCTAGAGTGTGGCCTTTATCGTGGGTCGGTCCAGAAAGATAGGGGACCAGGCTCAAAGGGGCCGTGATATCCATCAATTTGGAAGTATCCGTGTCGGAGCTATCTTCCATATGGAAATTAAAATCTCCGGCCAATAAACAGTGCTCCGCTCTTAGGGTCAGTGTTGAAAGTAATAACTGAAGTTCCTCAAATAAGGATCCTGCCGGGCCTGGAGGCCTATAGACTATGAGCCCCTTTAGAGATTGTTGGGATGACAGGGATATGGAGAAAGCAAGGGATTCGGCGCCCGTGATGGCCTCTGTGTGGATGATAGAACACGTACAAGCTTTTTGTACCACAAGGGCCACGCCCCCCCTCTTCCAATTGCTCTGTCTTGCCTGAAGATGTTATATTCAGGGGGAATCACAGTAACAATGTCGGGGTGCGATGACTCAAGTCAGATCCCAGCCCTCGGCGTCAATCCTCGGCCGAGGGCGGTCTGAAGGTCGAGAAGGGGGGAAGGAACAGCAAAGCGCCAAAGCGCGCTAGGAAGTCTCTAAGCTCTGGCGCTTATTAATCAAGCGCAGAGCACAACAAGCACAACGTTAAAAAATCGAACACACAATGTAAATGGTGCAAGGAAAGAAAGAGACCTCCCGGCTTCCGCCTCAGGAGGGAAAAGGTCGTAATAGATGGTATAGTACCAGTTGCCTGATCAGAGCCTTTGTTGATATATTTGCATATATATTTTATAGCTTTTACGGATTGGCAGTATTCAATATTAATGTGTGCATTAAAAGATTGGCACAGTAGAGGGGAATATGGAACAACCCACCTATTATTTACAGGTACCTCCTCTCCTCTGACTGTGATTGTGGCAGTATGCCCACCATGATCAGGGCTTCTTCGCCGGTAAACGGGATACCCATTAATACCAATTTCTGTCTCATCATTGAGACCCCTTGGGTATTTCTTAGTACAAATATCGTTCTTCATACAGGGTAAATGAATGTTGTGTTCCCCACATGGGCCATGGAGCATGTTTTTCTTGACAATTTGGAATAGTAGTTGATCCGTAACAGGATCAGGAAGCTCGGCTGATATGATGCAATCTACTTTGTCAGGCTGTATTTTACGTTCAAGTCACAATAAAATGTGTACGTGAGGTAGTCCTCTTTTTTGCCATTCTATTGTAAAGATGTCAGCTTTACTTGTACCAAAAATAGCTTTTTGGTTCAGCAGCTTTATTAGTGCTTTCACCTCTAAATTGAACACACGCGCTACTGTGTCAGGCCTATCTAGGATCTTTGATTTGGGAATAAGTGATGTTTAATCTATGGCCATTCTGGATTGCATGTGAAGCTGATAAACAAATCAGGTCTCCCATACTGTCTTACGTATGTCATGGCATCCTGTGTTTTTTCGTGCATGTACCTGGGTGTGCCAGTGAATGTAGAGGGTAATATAACGCGTTGTCCAATATCTAGTGCATTGACGTTCTGATCCTGATTAACCGCATCCTTTAAATGGATGTAGTTATCTGCGCATAGTTGTGTTTGATTACGACGTATAAAATCAAGTCTTTCCGTTATCATCTTTGCCATCATATCCACAATGTATTGATTAAACAGATTGCGGAACCAATGCAGCGTATTTAAACTGTTGGATCGAGCCATAAGTGTGTAGGCATAGTACTGCATGCATGTCATCGTTTTCTGAGAAGCCGAATGGTTTTGGGACATATTTAGACAATACCCATCTGCCTAATTTAGCGGTCCATGAGGAATTAGGGGTCCCGTATATAAATGATGTACTCTCCCTACGCCCACTGACATACTGGCTAAAGTGTTGGCTGAACCCCGATCTCCCCCTTTGACCCATATGATTATAAAAGACTGTGTGTCACTTGACAACTCATCTCGTATTCCATGGTTGAGGTATGCCAAGGAATATTTTGGTAAGTTAGGGTGGGGGGGATATATTCTCTAACCCTGAATGTATTAATAAGAGAGATGTGGAGGAAATTAAAACCACCTTTTTGGCAGCCAGGAACCTGGAAAGAGAGGCAAAGGAGGTACAGAAAGGTTGTATGACGTTTCAACGCATGCTTTTACCACGCATGCCTTTACAACGCAGGCATTACAACGCAAGTCGTTACAACGACTTGAGTTGGGGGACGCTGGATAGTAAAATAGTTTAATTTTCTATTCCAACTCCAGTCCCCGTGGATAGTAGGGAAGGTATTGGTTAGAAAATTAAACTATTCCCTATCCAACAGTGCCCTCCAGCGAAAGTCCTTATAACGACTTTCGTTGTAATTCCTGCGTTGTAATGGTAGTGCGTGGTAAATGTTTCGTTGTAAACGATGTTCCCCGTACAGAAATCAAGCGTGCGGTCGTACATAATGCTCAAAACAACCCCGGGAGTAGAGCCTTACCTTTTGGGGTCTCTGTCCACGCGCAAAAAAATCCTCCTAACCAGGTTTCGGCTGAAACTTTTTCACCTTTTGCTTGCCACACCCAAATGCTTTACCAGTAGTAAAGTGGCAGCTCCCTGCGGCTGCGACTGAGAGTCTCCGCAGGATATGCAGCATTTTATGTTTTTCTGCAAAATGTATGAATTTCATCGTAAACGCTATCTGGTTCCGCTTTTTAAAAAAAAATAATTTTAGGCAGATTCGCCCAGCATTAGTTTATCTTCAACTTTTGAAAGAGGACTGTTTACTTTTTATTGTGGGTTTTTTAATCCCTTGGACGTTGGTGACGGAACTGCTCCGTCATCAGCTGCGGGTGCGCTGCGCTGATGACGGAGCGGTTCCGTCATGGCCCGCTCGGAACGCCTGCGCGGCGCGGATTCCGCGCCTGCGCTGAACGTTCTATTGAGCGGGGCGGGCCATGACGGAACAGCTCCGTCATGAGCACAGCTCAACCGAGGCTGGTGACGGAGCTGTTCCATCACCAGCATGCGGCCGCCGCGCAGCCGCACTGCCCCCTTAGCACTGCGGCGGAATAGCCGCCGCAGTGAAGGGGTTAAAAGCAACTATTAACTGTAGATATTACATGGACTAGTAATGAGTGCTCTTCTGGTCTTTTAATCTCTTCCGCTATTTTGATTGTCTTTTGTATAACGCACTGTCACTTTTGTTGTACTTGGTTGTGTAACTTTTATGGTTTACATCTTCTAAACCGAATAAAGTTGTATTGATTGATTGAACTTGTCCTTTCTCTCCCGCCCCTCCCCACTTCCCCCATTAACATTTGGAAGGTTTCATCTTGTAACTACCACAAAACCTGTAATTCCGATTCATGTGCAAACAGTAGTTTGCACAGAGATCAGAAAATAACTGGTCCCTCGTAATGAGGGCCTATGGGTCTTCTGTATTGAAATAACTTGCAGAACATCAGCCCGTAATGCTACTAAACTTCCACTAGAGGGAGAGCTTCGCATATACTTCGAGTTGCAGAAGCCAAACTGTATTTCTGAGTGTCTGTTTTTTGTTTGCTTGGTTTTCTAACTCTTTATGGAAATAAAAAAAAACTTGACTGAATTATGAAATTCCTTTGGCTGACTTGACCAAAGAGTATCTGCTCCATTGAACAACTCTCATCATCATCCCTTCGGGCGTCTGTGGCCCTCAACATTTGATTGTACTTGCCAGAGCTGGAAAGGAGGGAGACAGCACCCGATCTCGGATCCAGCATCTATTTCTGCCCATATCTGGGACTGCCTGACACCAGGATAAATTCCACCAGAGCCAGAGGGTTGTCTGCATTCCTTTCAGTACCTTTCAGAGCAACAACTTGCAGTAGGTGATGGGGCTTTCTAATTTTCTCTTCCAGCTGGGCCCAAAACAAAGGCCTGATTTAAAGAGCTATCAGTCCTGCTTCTGTTTGAGTATAATAAAAATTGTAAATTGATACTTGTATAGCGCACTACTCACCCGCAAGGGTCTCAAGGCGCTTGTATGAATACTGCTGTGGAACCCATCCTGGCTTTCCCTGTAAAGCGTCCACTCTTGGGCACCCCCAAGGTGGAGGCCAGGCATCCTTAGCGTTGTGGGGGCCATTGTGGAGATTATGCAAACTATTGCCCAGAGTTGCAGAGTGGAACTCCATGATTGGAATAGGCACTGAGGCGAGAATTATCAGGTCCGTGGAATTTTGAGCCCAAGAATTGAACCCTGGTCCCGGGCTAGACCTCTGCATCAGGGTCGGCCGCTCTAATCATTGAGCCACATTTCTCCACCTCCACGTACTGGATGAAAGTGTTCTGGATCCTAACACCTAAATGCCAAAGCGATGGAAGGAAACAAAATTACACACCATGTTTTCACTTCCTAAGTGTTAAGAGAAAATATGATTTGGAGGCAGTTTTGTAACTTTGTTCAACTCCCTGTGCGAGAGATGTGCTTCTACTGTAAGAATGCAAAATGTATCAGTTGTTATGAGAACAAAAGTATCGATGTAAATGGTACCTACTATTTTTTTATTTAATTGTTTTTTTCACTAATCATCGCTTTAAGGATGTCGGAGCGCTCCACATCACACAAAGAGCCACAATAAATCATACACATTTGTAAATCAATGTACAGGAAATGGTACATAAGAAAATGTGAGTTGTTGGTATAGGGATCCCATATGAACCATACTTGTAGACATTATATGTTCAGAGTGAATGGTCAGGAGAAACACAACGTCAGGATATAAACCCTAATGCAGTGATTATGGTGCATGCAGGGGAGCACAACATGTTCCCCCCTTTGTTCATGCACCCTAATTCCTGCACAGCATGGATTTTGCAGTCCATGTGTGCAGCAACTTCTTTTGGGATTCCCATTGTGGTGCCAATTTTCAAAGGCACCGCAGAGGGACCACCAAAAAAAGCCGCCAGACATGAGAAAACTTGTAATCAGGCGGGTGGTGGGTAAACAGGTTTGCGGTGCAGGAGCTGGCTGCTGACGTGGCAGTCTGCTCCCGCACCACCAGGCCCTTAGTGATTTGCTAGAATCACAGGCTGTGGAGCTAACGCAGGCTGCCCACCTTAAACCAGGTTTGAATCCCTTCGTTAGCTCCACAACTTGATGACCTGAACAAAGGGGGGAACATGTTGTGCTCCCCTGCATGCATCCCCATGTAAATAGGCAATAGTGAGCCCTGTAGGGACCCTTTTGTTTCAAGTCTGCCAGCCTTTTCATGGAGGAAAGACCTCCATGACTTAGCTGGTGGTCCTAAAACTCGTAATATGCATGGCGGTGCTGCAGCAGCACCACTAGCATATTACTGAGGCCCGATCGCGGCGCCATCGCCAGGGAACATTGGTTCCCTGATGGCTGCGATGGTGTAATGGCGGTCCGACCCCCCAACTTCTAATAGGGCGGTTGGACCACCAGACTTGTAATGAGGCGCTTACTCTTCTTCCACTTGAAACGTGGGGCAATTCTCCTCTCGTGCAATGCATTCAGATTCCCTTGAGCTGATTTCGTGGTACAAAAAACAAAACAAAAATCGGGTCGAGAATGGTGTGACTGACCCTATCCCATTTAATATGGTTCTTTAGAGGGGATGCTGACAGTTGACTGACTTTGTCCCAGTTCTAGCAGTTTTTCACATTCTACAACGCTATTGGTTGCCACAGGCACTGACCTGTGAAGGCATCATCATCTCACTGCCCAGCCCACTGTGCTCTTAGTCCCCTCCTGTTACCTCCCTTGCACAGCATTCAGCCAATGAGAAGTGATTGGATTTGCATAGAGAGGGCTGTTCTCCAGCCCTGCAGGGGATTTAAGAGTGAGCTGAGGGTCCTACCCAAAGATCTGTCTGAGCCACAAAGCGGGGCTCTCCTGGACACTGCACCATGGCACGAGCTAGCTCCCTCCTCGTGTTCAGCGCAATATTAGTCCAATGTACAAATGCATTTTTAGATCACTTTGTTATTTTTTTTAATTGATCAGATCTTTTAGTTATTGTTTTTTGTTTTGCATACCGTATTGTTTAATTATCTCATGTTTTCTGCTCAGTTTGCAGCTCCCAGCAGCTCTCTCAGCCGCCTTCAATGTCCGTCTCCCCAGGAGGGACCGCTCGACTCCCCTGCACTCTCTCCTCTGGGCACAAAACTGCCAGCAACAGAGTACGCTGGCACCAGCAGAGGCGTGGTGGTGTGCCAGTGTTTGTTTACCAGTACTACACCAGCAGTGACCAGAGCAGAGGGCAAGGGATCCCAGACCGGTTCTCTGTGACCCCTGACACCTCTGGAAACCTCTGGACTCTGGTCATCACCGGTGCCAGGGCGGAGGACGAGGGTGACTATTACTGTGGGGCTTGGCCTGGCAACGATTACACGGTGAATCAGACCTATGGGGAACTGAGACCAGATCTGTGTCTGCTCACTCAGCCATCTCCTGATCTCAGCATCACCCTGCATCGTACTGTAAACACACTAAGGCAGATTTACAGGCCTCTTGCGCCACTTTTGCGTCACTTTTCCCAGGTTAAAAATGATACAAAAGTGGCGCAAGGGGCTTGTAAATCTGCCCCACTGACTGCAGAGGGTCAGTCCGCCTCTCAAGATCCCTGATTGCAGTGGTTTACTCGCTTCCGGGGTTCACGTCATCACGATGTTCACTGTGAATTGGGTGTATGTATGTATGTGTTTGTTCTTATAAAGCGCATAAATCACCATTCAGTCTCATAGCGCTGACAGAAAACAAAAGAAAAACAGAACGAATGGGAGTCAGGTTCCTGATTAAAACAGCCATGTCTTGAGATTTTGGTTTGGTGTTGGTTTTTGTAGGTATTTTTCACCCGTGCCTTGTGAATGGCACACTATCGTTTGACTTTGACCCTGGCATCAGCAGGCAACAATCATATCCCTTTCCAGGTGGGCAGAGTGTGGCTGCCTCTCCTCAGATTCCAGCACAATCTGGAGGGTTTTTCGTGAATAGGCACAGGCGGAATTTAAATTACGTGAGTGTAATTTGTTTAATTTCTCTAATTTTATGTTACTCGTTTTAAGTGAATATTCAAAAATGACGCCATTACACCACATCGCATAGTTACATGTCGTCTGCAGCAAAAGCTACCTGGGGCCTCATTTATGAAAAGTGACGCATCGCTGCGTGAAAACAGCGATGCGTCACTTTTCACTGCGCACTCCTTGCGACACCAATGATGCGTCATATTTAATGTATGGCGCATCATGTCGCAAGGACTTACAGATACGTCAGTATTTCTGACGCATCTGTAAGCGCAAAAGTGACGCATTGCTGGAGTGTGTCACAAAAGTGACGCAACTCCAGCAATGCATCCTTTCACATGGGGAAAGCCCCATGTGAAAGGGCTTGCGTCAGTCTTACGCCTGCTGTGAGGCAGGCGCAAGATTTTGACGCAACCGCATCCTAAAAGTGACGCAGTGAAATCTCATAGATTTCACTGCGTCACTATTACGAGCCTTTTTGCGGGGGAACGCCCCCTCTGCATACATTATACCTGACGCAGGTATAATGTGGCGCAGGGGTTTAAAAAGTGACGCATCTACCTAGATGCGTCACTTCTTAAATATGGCGCAACAAGGCGCATGTTTTACGCTGCCGATGCGTCACAAAAAGTGACGCATCCGCAGCGCAAAAGTGACGCAAGGCCTCATAAATGAGGCCCCATGAGCGGCGGGATTAAGACGAATGGACTGAACGTGTCCTGATGTTGCCCTAAATAGACATGCCAGGACCCTTCTTCAAGGGAGGCGAGTGGTACAGCTCCAAGGCTGGCAGAGTGAAGACCACCCCCCCCCACCCCCCCCCCCCCCACACACACACACCTCCAGCAGCACCAGGATCACAGTATGGATCCCTTAATGCCAAGGAAACACCTCTTCCGTCACAGAGACACGTCATCTCAGGAGATGGCCTGGTTGGTTGGCTATTCATAGATGGAAATGGATTTGGGCATCATTGGGGGACCTTTGGAAGTTGACCAGTGAATGCAATTTCATAAACGGAGCCTCCCAACATCTGCTGGTTCAGGGGAATTAAAGAGATAAGAGAGCTGTGACAAGACAGAAATGCAAGGCCTTTTGAGTGAATTCCTCTCATGTGTACAATGTCAATTTGATTCATGTTACCAGGCTGACGTGTGCTGTTTAATAAAAAGATTTATTAAAAAAAAGAAATGCAGGGCCGCTCCTACTTTGGGGTTATTTCAGATAGGCCGTTGATAATTATCTCACTCTACAGTGTATTCCATGAAGCAATGTATGGTTTACTGTAGAGTAAAGAGCAAGAGTCCCCCTGCTAATAGGATGAACATTCCTTAAGGCAGGGATCAATGAATCAGTGCACAAGACTTAAGGCCACTAATTCCTTGGTAAACAATACAGTATTTATAAAATACAATGAAAGAACCAGAAGAAACTTTTTTTATCCACAAATATAAAATGTACTTTTATTCATAATGGTCAATATATATTACACTAAAAAACTCACTAATACAGTATCACTCATGTCCACATGCGTACCTCATATCAAAACATTGTTTTTGAAATAGAGTATACAAAAGCAATCACAAACACTTTTGATATATTTTTTAACAGGAGCTCATCTTTTCTGCCACAACACTGGTTGAGTCATTTGTTGCAAATATACATAAAAGTGGAACATTCACTAATAAAGCTTCTTGCATAGGGACGGGCAGGGCGGTGCAAACTCTGATGATTTACAATGATGGTATATTTGCACATGGACATGAGTGAGACTGTATTAGTGAGTTTTTTAGGGTAATATATATATTGACCGTTATGAATAAAAGTACATTTTATATTTGTGGATAAAAAAGAATCTTCTGGTTCTTTCGTTGTATTTTGTCAATACGGTTCTGTTGAACAAGAAGTTAGTTGCCTTAAGTCTTGTGCACTGATGTGTGGCTCACTGATCATTTATTTAAAAAAAATATTATTACTTTGTATTACTTTCCTTCTCTTTATCTGTGAAGGTAGGTGCATGTATCAAGCCTCTCAGAAGCAATAATATAGCCATACCTACCTATGTACCCATATCATTCATGTCAGAGAAGTATTTATTAAGTCTGTTGAAGCCTTTATCTGAGCCAATAAAAAAAGAACAATGCCAAATTACAATATAAGTAATAGGTAATATTAATACTAAAACACCTGGATGGATGGTGCTCATGCAGCGCATGTTCCAATGACAGTTCGCTGCTGAGGTTGTCAGCTGTAGAGCAGCCTGCATGTGGAGGGGCGTGCCAATGTACTTTCTGCATCTTTCTTCTGTGTTGTGGAATATTGGCCTGGAGTAGGGCTTACACTTGTTGGTGTTGTCCATTGCTACCCAAACAAATGATGAACGGAATGCTGAATAAATCATATATTCACCCCCAGTCAAGAGATCTGGGTTAAATCCATCATTATTTTGCTCACCATGCCACTCAGTTTAGACCCAGCCATATGCAAATCAGTCTTGACCCTGTGCCTCATGGGAACAGTCCAGACAGAACTGCCAAGCCTGGTCCTCACTGGACCGGAAACAAGCATCCTGGGTTTGCAGAAACACTTAATACCAGAGGTAACCGATTGTGAGCCCTGTAGTAGAATATTTGTGGCAGTCTATGCCAAGTGCTTCGACACACCGTCCATGGCTGTCCTGCCCTCCGTTATTAAGCGTGTGCAAGATCAACACGTTGCGGAGGCGGCTGTTAAATTGGGAATGAGACTCGTTGGAGTGTTTGACATAGTTTCCGATCTCGTCCTTGCTAATGTTAAGGGAGATGCAGTGAACTTTCAAGTGTCTAATGCTTTACGCGATGTCCCCGATGCCGATAAACCCCGGCAGTTACTGAAAATCATTGCAGAGGCTCAAAAGATCATTGGCCGCAATAGTTTGGGTGTTAAGCCTTTTGCTAAAACAACAGCACAGCAGCAAACACAGGCAGCAAAATCTAATAAAGATGAATGCCCCAACTTTCCAAAGCAGAATTGGAATAAGAATAAAAACATGGGAAACAGCACCAGAAACAGGGGTCAGGTCCTGCATAGCCAAGGCCTTGTCTACTGAGCGCACATATGATTTGCGAGACCGCACTAACCTTTAAGTCGCCTGATCGTTTTCAGGTCCTGACCAACGTTCTTCTCGCTCTTTACAGGACACATCGGTCTCACCAACCGGTGGAGGAGACAGCGGCAGAGGATGGGGTGCCCAACAAAGCCGCGAGCAACCCCACCAGAAGGAAGGTAAAGGCAAGCAAGACGACTTTCCACATCAACTACCCTAGCTCAGAAGAAGAAAGTTGCCGCTTTGCCACGGATAGTGAGAACACAGCTTTGGAACCTGACATGGGCGCTGACGCTGCAAGACAGTGCAGCGGAAATTACAGTAGTGCAGAAAGCATTACGTCCATATCTGAAGGGGACAGCAACTGACACGTTCGTTGCTGTTGAGACAGCTGACACTAGAGTGGCTCCCCCTGACAGACTCTATGAAATAGTCCTTTTGATTGAAGGTGACATACAGTGTACTATAAAAGGGATATTTTGAGGGTAATAGTGTTGTGGAGAAAATGAACCGTGACTTAAAGCAATCCTTGACAGCTAGGGTTTTAGGTACTGGTAGGAACTGGCTGTCCCACCTCTATGGCATTCAACGTGCACTTAATAATCTCCCTAGAAGGTCTCTGGGTGGGCGGACCCCATAAGAAATGCTCTTTGGCATCCAAATGTTTGTTCCGGACCTTGAGGGTCAAGACCTGGTGGCATCTGCCGCACCCATTGATGAAGATGATCATCTACTGTATTACAGAACCTACAAAAGACTTGTGACAGTCTTGCAAAGGAACACTTTCACTCCACAACTGATGCTGCGCTTCAGATTCCGGTAGTCGGCTGGCTACCCTGAGTCGGTGACCTGGTCCATGAAAAGGTGGAGAACAAGAAGGAGTTTGGCCCCTCTTATCATGCACCAGCTCCTGTGCTTGGCGTGCAGGGTACAAGAACAGTCATTTTACCTCCACTTCCTGGTCGCAAGGAAAACAGGTACATCTACATTGACAATGTTTAACTACAACGAGTGGCCAATTGTTCTTAGTATGACACCTGCAGTCTCTTGTCAGCAATGCTGAGAAATTCTGTTTTGGCTCCTCTAAATACCAACAGGCCTGCCGTTGCCATTGTGATGCATACAGTTACTAATCCTTTCTTGAATTCACAGGCTGATGATCCCAATGATGACACTGAGTATACTTACCCTACAGATTTGTTGATGCCTGATTTGCAAACAAGTGCAGTTAACCAGTCATGCTTTTCATTTGACACTGACTCTACCACGTAAAAATCCCCATCAAAAGTTTCTATTTTTGCTGTTTGGTTTAAAGGAATTTTTTGATTCCCCCTTGGACTTACATTTGGCTGGTGCTTTTTAAAAAATTTTGTTCATGGCAATTGGATTTGTGTTTTTTTCCCGTTTTTTAAATGGACATTATGTTAAAGAAAGAAGTTCAATTAGATTAATTTATGGAACATTGGCACCCCACTCCCCATCACACATCATGAAGAGGAACCAGACTTTTGTAAATATCACAGCTTGGCCTGACTTAGTTGGGATTGTGTGGGATGCTGTCAAATTTCAAATCCATGGCCCTACAGAGGTTATCAATGTTCCCAATGTACTTTGGGGGTCATTAGGATGGCAGGCGGACTTTGTCCGCCCGCCATCCTTTCAAGTATTGGGCCCGCCTGCCATAAGGGCGTGGGTCCCGTGTGGGCAATTAGGATGCGCCCGCCACAGTAGCAGGTGCATCCTGCATTCCTGTCATTGTGGCGGGCGGTACACTGAGCACCGCCTGCCACAATGCCAGGAAGGCATGTTGTGCACTTCCATGCACAACATGGCAGGAACCGCGCGGTGACTGTCATGTTGTGCATGGAACTGCTGGGGGGTACCCCAGTGTGCCACCCCCCACCCTCAACATCCTGGGGCCACCAAACACAAACACTGCATGCCTTCCGCCATGGAAATGCACCCTCCTGCCAGCATCCTGATATGGATGGCGTGTCTAGCAGACACCACCACCACATGAAACCCTTTTCCGCCCGGTCAACTCATTGACCGGGCGGAAAAGCGGCGGACGGTCTTCCCGTCTGCCGCTGCCCCCCGCCATACTAATGTTGCTGGGGGGAAATGGGTGCCGGGCGGGCTAGGATGTAGGACGGATCACCACCGCCATGCGGGCGGGGGCGATCCGCCCTACATCCTAATGGGTCCCTTTGTGTTTCAATGGGGGATGTTGTAAAACCAAATATACACTCTGATGATTGGGATGCCCAAGCCGTCAAAGCTTTGTTTTCTGATTTGAAATATTATGCTGCCTTTGATGCTGAAGATTTGTACTTAGATTCAGCCAACTATGCAGATTTATTTTGCTACCAACATTATGGCAATCATTTTCTACACAAAGCAAACACATTTAGAAGTGTGGTCAATTATACACAATGGGAACATTGTCCAGCACCCGATGAAGGCAGCTCAAAAACTCTTTTGAAAAAGTTCACTTATTTTACTGATTTTAATCAATCCAATCCTAACATATTTTATTTTAAGATGACTGCTAAGTCCTCTTCCAGAGTTAGACTCACCTACACTAAATTACTATATTCAAAGTCCTTTATCAACCAATTAGCAATAGGGGGCTGTGAGCTGTGGAAACATGCTATTGATCTTAAATCTGTTTGGGGTTCAAAGAACCAGCAAGTGCATGGCACTGAGGCTTTGCATCGTGCATATCTCATCACAAACCATATCTTGTTTTTGAATTTGTCTATTTCACAAACCACTTGCTTTGGATTGGCTATGTCTAAAAAATGTAATGCTCCTTCTCCTCCTGCTTTGGGAAAATACCCTACGTGTGACAATCACACTGATAGGTCCCTTAATGAATTACTGTCCTTGTCACTAAATTCCTCCTTTAATATTTCCAGCTTGGATTCCCAAGGTTGGTTATTATGTAAAAAAAGTTCTGATTCAGGCCAACATCGTTTTCTGGGTTTGGCCTCGGGCTATACACAGGTTAGGGTGGATCCCCTTTTTGAAAGAGACCATTCTGTCACTACCTATCCAGTAGGCAAGTTATGCCAGAATTGGCTCAAACATTTCACTTTAGCATCAGTTAAGCTCCCTTTGTCCAAATTGACTTACAATGTTGATTTGAATGACTTTGTGAAAGGTCCTGCTGCAGGCAGGTCCAAAAGATTGCTATATGCTATTTACAATGAAGTTTGGAAACTGTCTCAAATTAAAGCTGCTTCTAGATTGAGAGCTATTGATCAAGCTAATTTAGAGAAGTTGCTTGCAGTTGTCAATAATAGCATTAATACCCTTTCTTCTCGAATTTACACATTAGATAATATTGTTTCATCTGTTGTTGATATTGTGCTGGATTAAGTGTCTGTTTTTTGCCATGGTCAAAATCAATAATGTTCCATTATGCAGTTTGCTTGGACATTACAAACCTTAAAAGATGGTAAAGTGCCCTGGGACTGCATGAATACCTTTTCTCTATTTTTACCATTTCATTTGACTTTAAAACAACAATTTATGTCTATGAAGGATGCTGCCTATTCACTTTTGCATATTGAAAAGTTAAAACCTTTTACCATTTTCTGTGGCCGAAACAAATTCAGCGGTTTGACTCATTCATTGGTTAATAACACTGCCCTTCCCCTTAGTTAAATTTGATTCATGTATGAAACACTATGCCATAGGCAGATATGAGCCTTTGGGAGGCGCCTATCTCCATGAAGTTTGGTCTCTGCCTTTTACCTATAGATGCCTGAGGGAGGGTAAAGAAGTGTATATAAAAGGTGAAGACTGCGCTTCAACACCCAACACTCATTGGTTTGTAGGAACATACAATTGCACGGCTCATGTAACACTAACGCTCCGAATTTAGCCTGCATTTTAAAGGGTAATCCAGTCCCAGTAATAACACCTACTTTCACGTTGCTAGCAAACGGTAATTATTTGATTTTAAATAATGAAGAGTACTGTGGTATGCTGGCAGGGATTTCGTACATTGTAACTGTCTCCCAACGTGTAGTCTGCTGTCAAAATGTGCTATTCCTGCCTCCACATGGGAAGCTCGATGTGTCCATCTGGCCTTCCATTCCGACCTTGAAAGCAGAGTTCAACAAGATGAGTCAAATACGGGCTCTATTGTCTCAGAAAGAAGTTGCCCTTACTTCTTCCCATGAAACATTTGTGCTTCACGTGGCAAACACTCGCACCGAGGTGCATGCCCTTTTGAATACTGATCTACCCCTGCATTTTGGTGCTTTGTTTCACACTATATTCAATGCCTCGACAACCACAGGCTTGCCACACTTTTTTAAAGTAGTACATTCTGGCATTGTTACTTCATTCCAAGCTATATTTGGTGTGATACCGGTGTTTTTTCATTTCATTTTTTCCAGACTTTTCTGCGGTTTACCGTTAATTCTCGCCTTGGTCGCTTGTGTACTGCTGTTAATTTTCTTGCTCAGAAATGGCTGCGCAATCTGTGTCACACGATAATCTGCCCCGGCTGCTTCTACTTCGTAACTGAAAGCTTGAGTACTATGGAACGCTACCTCTGGCTCCCTTGAGTGTGGCGTATGGATTATCTTTCCAGTTTTCTTACTTCACATGCTGTCAGCCTGACTTCCATTGCCTGGATTGCTGTTTTGAATGGGCTCCGGATTTGTTTTTCTGCAATACGGTGTCTCCTAACCCGGATTGTGATCAGCTGATGAGCCCCTTAGTTGCTCATGATTTGCAATGTTCTGGCATCGAGTTATGGCCTGCACAGCGGCACATGGTGTCCTAGGGAATTGGAATATTTATGCAGCCGCACACGACTTCCAGAAACGCAGTTATATTGAAGAATACCCGAGTTGTCCTCTGATGGTGCTAGAGGCTCCAGGCTGAAATGTTTTCTGATGAGAACAATGACTTCCTCTTTGAGGCAGTTGCAACATACTGTGCCTATACGCTGATGGATTGAAGTGGCGTTGGTGTGACTTCAAGGCATACTGAACTCGTAATTTTTCATTCATTTTTTCCTCTCTTCTCATTCCAGTGATAGACACAATACAGCCTCTGTTTGGTTTTAAAACATTTTTGTGGTTATTAATTCGGAATTTTTACTCGCAATTATCACGTTTGGCACATTTTGAACTTGGTTCTGTCTTACTCGAACTTGAACTCTGCATTCCTAAATTGTCTCCCTTCTTGTGCATGTTCTGATCAAGGGAGGGTGTAGCGAAGGCAGGGCTCTGCTTGCGCACATTGCTAGGTTAGCATAGGCTTATTAGAAGTTTAAACGCCATTTTACCTTTTTGCTGCTTTTGCACACAACACTGTACGTAACTGTTATTGTAAGTTAGGCTGCTTGAATTTCTTCACATGAGAATGGCTTGTGTTCAACATCCCTAGACTTACATTGCGACCTTAGTCTGCACAGTGAGTGCTGAAGCCTCCAAGGTTATCATAACAATGTTAGCTGTTATTCAGGTTGATCAGCCCATGCTCTAGACACAACATGCACTCAGCTGCAGCTAACTGAAATTCTAGCACCTTTAATATTGCACTGCATGCATGATTAAGACACTTGGAGAAAATCCATTTCCAGACAAAGAGAGGTTTTGCAGATCCTGATGTGATTCATCTTTACTGATCTTGGAGGTATGGGGTTCTCCATTCAAGCCTAAGAGACCTTCTATTATTATATAAAAACTAGTTCCTAGCAAGGGAGGGTGGTACACGAGGCACTACAGGACCTGTTTCCACTATCATTATAATATGATTTTTCCCTTTGTATTTTATGGAATTGTAACAATTCTGATCGTATTATTTTTTATCATATGCCTGCTTATGTTAGCAACAATACTGCATCTTAAAACACGTCGTCAAAATAAACATTTTAAACTTTACCGTATCTCTATTTACTCACGTTGTGGACTAGTATGATAATAAAAACAAAAGAGTGTTTTTGATTCCCACAATTCCCGAGGATAACCTAAGTCGCATGTTATGGGTTGTCTAATCATTGGTACCTTTGCTATAGGACGAAGAGCTAATGAGACACTGATACTAGTCGGTTAGGGGTTCTAGGTACTGAGGTGAGTTTTTTGGTACACCACAACTCACTGAGATCCTGGGTCTCTGTGCACAGTTCTGTGTATGAGCAGAATCCCCACAACACCCTCAGAAACTGCATATATTCCCAACCCAATCCAAGTTGCATTTTTTGTGTAGACCAACTGCCTTCCCGACACCTGAATAAGTGTGGCCTTCGTCCTCTCGTATGTCTCTGGAGATGCATCGTCCAGGTCCACTTCCCTCGTAGCTAGTGAAGATCCTGTCTTCTTTTCTTTTGAGCACTTCAAGCAGGAACTCAGGTGTATTTTTGACAGAAGAACGGCTACTCAGACCGTAGACAAATAACTCCTGAATTCACGGCAAGGTAACAGAGATCTCCTTGGTTACCTGGCACAATTTAATAGACTGGTGGTAGAGGCCAACTGGCCTGAACACACAAAGGGCATCATTGTTTTACCATGGATTGCGTGATGAACTTAAAGACATGCTGGCCAGGTGATGGATCACCCTAATGACTGTGTTACTCTCATTAACCTGGTAGTGCACCTGGATCATTGGCTGTCAGAATGGCAGAGGGGAGAAGAAACATGCTGAGAACCAGCGGTGGGGCCGCATGAATGGGGATTTTGAGGGACAATGCAGAAGGAAAAATAACTATTTATTTAATTTTTCCTCTGCATCATCCCTTAAACCCCCCCTACATGTGTTCCCACCACCACACCGCTGTTACCTGCATGGACTGTGGCTGCTGAGAACAAAATTCCTCTTCCATTGACCCACGTCAACTACAGACTCTCTAAAAACACTTTGTTGGCTATAGGAGAACCCATGCAGATCAGCTACGTTCCGCTTCCACTTTCCAAGGCCGAAAAGGACAAAAGATGGCACAACAACCTTTGTCTTTATTGTAGCCTGAGTGGTCACTTTGTTAGAGACTGTACTAAAAAGCCTAAAAAAGACTGGAGGTATGCCAGCATCTGGAAGGTGATAGCTGCCAACACCCACCAGTTTGCTCCCACCCACGTCACCTTGGATGTATCCGTAACTGGTCTCAAGTCAATTTCCACCTCCAGAATGTGTCAGCCATGATTGACTCAGGGGCCACTGGGAAATTCTGTAACTGGGGGTTTGCTTGTGCTCATCAAATTCCTGTGAAGAAAAAAACACTGTAGAACAAGTCTGTGCTGTTGGCGGGTGTCAGTTGTCCTCTGGGCCCTTGTCTCATAGCACTTTCTCATTGATCATGGAAACATTCACTGGCCTTGGAAAACAGTGCCAGCTGGATGTAACTGATGCTTACCAGTATGGAATCATTCTAGGCATTCCTTCGCTGGCAAAACACAACCCCACTATAAATTTGCACTAGCAGACTGTCATCTTTCTTTCCAAGTACTGCACTCTGTTTTTTATGGGTCAAACCCTTCCGGGTCCTGATCCTTTGTCATGTATTGCCACTCATTCACCGGAATGTCAAGCAGTCACCACTACCCTTGCAGGGCTGCCCAGTACATACAAGGACTTTACGAATGTTTGTGATTAGCAAAAGGCAGAAAGTCTACCTCCACATTGGGAAGTTGACTGCCAAATTGATCTGGAACCTCAGGCATGGGTTCATTGTACCCACATTTACGCTCTGACAGATAAGGCTGAACAATTTCTTGAAAATAAACTTAGATAAATATTTGGCAAATGGTTTCATCCGTCACTCAAAATAACCAGCATCACCTCCTCTTTTTTTTATCCCAAGAAAGGGGGCAACTTTCACACTTGCATATACTGTCGATCCCTGAACCAGGTGACCATCAAGAAATGATACTCCTTGTGGTTCATTGCCTCCATGTTAGATCAAGTACAGTCGGCTACCATCTTCACCACACTTGACTTATGTCTGCATACCATTTTGAGTGTAATAGACAAAACACCAAATAGAAAAGGGCTTTTTGTACTAAGTTCGGGCTTTTTGAGTACCAGGTAATGCCATTTGGCTTGTGAAATGCCCATGCCGCCTTCCAGCACTTGGTGAACAGCGTCCTGCTGGAATATCTAGATGTATTTGTGATAGAGTATATTAATGACATTTTGATCTTTTCACACTCTTACTGAACATATTGAACATATACGGAAAGTTTTATAGGCATTATGCAAAATCCAACTGTTCGCCAAAATAGAAAATGTGAGTTCCATCATGTCACTACAGTACGCTTCTTGGGGCTCATCATCCCAATGAAAAGTTTGGCTATGGATCCAGCTAAGGTGCAAGCCATCCTACAGTGCCCAGCACCAACCTGCACAAAAGAAATTCAACGCTTTATTGGGTTTGCTAATTTTTATTTAACGATTCATCCTTGAATTTTTCTTGAGTGGTTACCCCCATTACCTCTCTCCTTCACAAAGGCCAAAAGTTTAGCTGGATTCCGAAGGTCGATCAAGCTTTTCAGCATCTCAAAAAGGCCTTTACATTTGCAACCATTCTCTTGCACCCTGACACTAACCAACCCTTCTTCTTAGAAGCTGATGCCTCTAACATGGCTTGGGTGCCATACTATCTCAGAAACATCAAGAAACAGGACAGTTACACCCAGTTGCATTTTACTCTTGTAGGCTAGCCAAGGCCGAAAAGAACTATACCATCTTCGATAAAGAACTATTAGCAGTCAAGCCAGCCAGTGGAGGCATTATCTTATGGGCACCAAACATCCTGTTACCACGTACATGGATCATAGGAATCTGCAATTTGTAAAATCTGTCAAAGTATTCACATCTAGACAGTTACGCTGGTCTTTGTTTTTTGCAGATTTCACCTTTCGACCAGGGCACAAGAATGGTAAGGCAGATGCTTTATCCTGCCCCACTCTGGAGGCAATACAAACCAACTTTATTGTCAGCCAAAGCAAATTTTCTGAACAACATCAACAGTAGGGACACTGCTTGGACTGAGCAAGTGCACCAAGCCTCTGCTCATATTGACTTAGCACAATGGGTATAGATGGGTATAAGAACACCCAGGGAGAACATCCTCAGGAGGTGCACTGTATTATCTAAATCGCTTGCATCACCCCACATTGGATCTTCAGCGAAAAGCCTTGGGATGGTGTCATGACTCTCCTCTCTCTGTTCACAATGGGATAACTAAGACTCTTGAGTTGTTGCAAAGAGACTAATGGTGGCTGACCTTGCGCTTTGAATGTCATCCTTATGTTAAAACTTGTGAAACTTGAGCCCGCACCAAAACTGAATGACAAAAGGCTGCTGGACTACTCAGCCTCCTCCAAAACTGCCCTGACATTTTATATCCATAGATCTGATGGTAGACTTACATAAAGATCAAGGGTTTACATCTGTAGTGGTAATAGTCAATCTGCTGACCAAATTGTGTCACTACTTTCCACCTAAAGGAATCCTGGATGGCCCCCAACTTGCTAATTTGTTTTTACAACACATTGTACGGCTCCATGGTTTACCATCACACATCATTTCGGATCACGATCACCATTTGTTTCATATTTTTGGTGTGAGTTTTGTAAATTACTCAACATTTTGGTGGACCTCTCTTCAGCCTACCACCCTGAGTCTGATGGGCAAACCTAAAGAACTAACCAGGAAATATGAACAGTTACTATGAAAAAGAATTATAGGTTGATCACCTTTGGTTGGCTGAATTCACTCATAGCAACATGGTAAATTCTTCCATTGGTTTCTCTCCTTTTTATGCTCTTTATGGGTATCATCCTAAGATTTCACGTCTACTTACTAACCACTCCTCATACTACAAATCCTTATCATAAAGTCACACCTTGCAACAACAGGTCCTCAAAAAACTAGAGGGGAATATGACTCATGCAAAGCTCATGTAAAAGCAATATGCAGACAAAAAGAGACGGCAAGCCCCTTGTTATTAGGTAGGCCAGCAAGGTTATTCACCAAACACTTACGCTTGAAAGGGCCTCACAAATTCCAGCCACAATATATGGGTCCCTTCTCCATACTAGAGGTTTATCAGACCTCTGCAATACGTTTGGTTTTACTGGTCAACTTAAGAATTCACCCCACCATTCATGTGTCCCTCCTGAAGCCAACTCACCCTGACACTCAACGCCTCACCCTTCCACCTCCAATGGATGTTGGGGGTCACTAAGAAAATGAAGTGAGTTCCATTATTGATTCCCGATGTACCCATGGTTCCTTATATTGCTATGTTTCCTGGAAGCGGTATGGGGCCAACGAAAAGACCTGGGAGCCAGTATCTCATGTCCACACCCCTTGTCTTTTGTGCATATACCACCTGCGTAATCCTCACAAATGTGCCCCTGTCCCTGGGTCTTAGACGGGGGGTACTGTCAGAATTTCCCAGGCTGCACAACCTCCTACTTCATCTAGTTGGGTTGGGGTCATCAGACAGGTGGCCCTCCTATGGATAAAGTATTTAATCCCTAAGAAAACTGCTTTGTTCCCCACTTCGTTTCTCCTTCACAAGCACAAACTTCACAACTCGTAAATCATTCTCTACCACTTCCCACACATTGCACCAATTCTGGGCATACAAGGCATACCTGTTTTAGTGCAGCGTGCCCTGTTGTGCTGTGTCTTATTTTGATTATTTTCCTTGCTCCAGGCATTGCAGGATCCTGAGGAACTGAATATCGAGTAGGACCGGCCCTGCGGTAGGTGGGATGCGCTCGCACTCTATGCCTGGCAGGCCTTTGGCGGGTGGGCCTGTGCTCCTCTACACTGCTGCACAGGAGGCCCAATGCGGCTGGGCTCCTGCCAAACAACCCATTGACCTCACAGTGGCCATATGTATTTGCCAGCCTGTATAAAACCCCACCCAAGCAATTCACAAATGATTGCCTTCAAGAATTTCTGCCCAACGGTCCAGCTGCTTCTCTGGAGGCTCCAGTTGACAGTTTCTGGGTAGCTGAGAATCCTGCTGCATTCAGACAAGTCCCCACACTGTACATCCTTTACTTTTAGGCATTTCATTTAAGTGGTAGTTATCACAGAGAGTTTTTTTGTGATTTGTGGATTTTCTTTACTTCATTTGTTGTGCGTCTTGCGTTTGACAATCCCTCTGTGCAGCAGTTTGCACTGTCGCCTTGGTGGCTTCATCAGCCAATGATTTCCCTTCAATGTGCACACAAAACATTGATTACTCAGCGTATGAATCACGTGAGCCCATGGCTAGCCCTTTTTTAGCTCTGCCATTTGTTCCCAAAGCAACTTATGCTTTTTTGTGCAACCTTTTGAGTCTTTAAAACCATTCTGTCCCCAGTAATGAAGATATTCATTGTACGACTGGACACAATAAAATGAATCACACACAATAAGTGTGGGAAATTCTTGATCCGTATCTTTTAGCCCCCGTATCAGGGCTTTTAGCTCTTTCAGATGAGCCGTGCAATCTCCTAGAGACTGCGGCTGTGTATTACAAGGACGGAACTTGCCGTCCCACATACGTCGTTTTACAAATGCACAAGCTACTTTGTACTGCTGTTTACTACCTACGGCAGACTGAGCAGATCTGTAAGTGAAATTAATGTATTCATACTGATCTAGAAGCAATATTATATTCTGGAGAGGATTTTCTTGTTCATACTGCAGAAATGCTTGGGTTTTTAATGTAGAATCAAATTTGAAGTCAACATCTGTTGCAGTGAGGAAATCATCCCATTGTATCCATCGTGGATGCAGTGCTTTTGCATTTGGAACACTATCTTTTGTAACAGCCTCTGAGGCCGGTACTAGAGTCACAACAATTATGTGTTTCCCCTGTGCCAGTATTATTTCTCTCACTACCGCAGTCTATACTGCTGTCAAAACAATTTCTGTGGATGCAAAGAGCATCTCAGCATTTGCGTGCAGATGAGATTTGTATGCAATGGGTACAGTTTTGCCTTATACCCGGATTGACCCACAACTACACGGATCACCAAATTCATAGCTTTTAAACATGTGTGTGAGTGTTTGGAAGCTATAATGTCAGCTTGTAAGTAACAAAGGATATATGTGTGTTCCTGTGTCAAATGTTGAGCTGAAAATTCAAGTCTGAATAAGTCGTAGAAAGGTTTTACTTTTTCTGCATAATCCAAAATGTATGTTCTGCCAAAATTTAGAAATCCTAAAATGTATTGTACATTTTACAGAGTCTTTGAAGGTTGGAGCAGTGCATACTTTTCAAAAAAGTTAGCTGCTAGGCTTTTTTCTTCACTTGACAACACATATCCCAAAAATAGGACACTGAGGTGGGCCTTTTTTATTTTTTAAAGTTAAATTTGTAGCCCTCAGAGGCGAACCCCAAAATGTTATTGTTCACTCTGGCCAAATGATCCAATAGTTCATCATCCGTTAGATAAATATAATCTACATAGGACAAAGCCTCCTCATCAAAATATTTAAGCATCTCTGTTACACTTGCTGAAAACAACCTCTGGCTATTTTTCTACCCTTAGTGTAATCTACAAAATTGACGCTGAGAGCTGAGGGCTGAGGGCTGAAAATGCTGTCAAATATCTGCTCTCAGGTGCTATATTTTGAGAAAAGAATCCATTTGAGATATCTAGTGTTGTTTATTATTTCTTCTGCGAAATGTTATTCATTAATGCGGCACTGTGTGCATGTTGTACTGCAAATGTTTTTGTGCAACTGTTCAAATGCCTGTAGTCTAAAACTAGACAATATGAATTGTTGGGGTTCATTACGGGGAAACAAAGGATTATTCATTGAAGAGTTGCAGTTCTCTATTACGCTTTGGTATTCAAGTTGATCTAAGATCTCCCTGACTTGTGTTTTTGCATCTTGTTTTATTGGGTACGGTCTCCGTAAATGTAAAATGTAAATTGATACTTGTATAGCGCACTACTCACCCGCAAGGGTCTCCAGGCGCTTGTACGAATACCGCTATGGAACCCATCCTGGCTTTCCCTGTGAGGCATCCACTCCTGGTCACCCCCAAGATGGAGGCCAGGCATCCTTAGCGTTGTGGGGGGCGTTGTGGAGATTAAGCAAGCTATTGCCCAGAGTTGCGGAGTGGGACTCCATGGTTGGAATAGGCACCAAAGCGAGAATTATCAGGTCCTTGGAATTTTTGAGCCCAAGACCCACCAAGGCGGGGAATTGAACCCTGGTCCCAGGGTAGACCTCTGCATCAGGGTCTGCCGCTCTAACCATTGAGCCACACTTCTCCACTCTGTGGAGTTGGAGTAATGTTTACTGTATAATTAGGGCTCCAGGTTTTATGGTATTTATTTTTGTACAATTTCCCTCTTATATCCGTGTATTTATCCATATTTATTTTTTGAGCATTTTTTCTGTATTTTTCCACATTTATTTTTGCTACAAGCTACAAGCAAAAGACGATGCCATAGCTAGTATTTTTCCACATTTATTTAAATTGACAATGCACACATGCACTCGGTTTTTATGTAAGGGCACTGCCACTGTCAATGTACAAGAGGAGAGACCTCGGAGGGCATTAGCTGCCTGCATGGATGAGGGAATCCATTTTGAGGTATTTCAATCAATTGCTTGGCTAGGGCTCTGCTGGAGGGGATTTGGTCGAACTGTAAGGAAGAATGTGGCTCAAGGGGCTCCAACCCCCTGGCCCTTTCCCCCAGGTGTGTGCCAGCCTGGGCTGAGACAGCTTCCCGGGCTGGCGTCCGTCTTCTTGCAGCCGCATCCTAGTACTTCACAGGTCTTTAAAAAGACCATTCACTTGTTAACAAGGCTTTGTTGTTTTCTTCACCCCTTCTTAGAGCTCCTGCAGCTCCACTGCCCTCAAACTTTCCTTCACAGCCCCTTGGCCACAGCACGCTCCGGGATGATTCTGCTAACTACTACTCACTTAATGGTAGCTATTTTCTTAAAAATACCCCTGAAAGTATTCAAAAACTGTGAGACACTGAAAGTAATAATATGCAACTGTAGTCAGAGATAATTAATATGATTCAAAATCTGGAATCTATTCTGCGTTGATAATAAAGTTGCACTGCCTAGTTGAATCACAATGAAAGCAAGGACATGACTATTGAACAATCGGCGCAAGATCACACAGCTAGTGGTATAGCAGTGCTACCTTGGGCTCTAATACAGGTTAGAAAAATTCCCCCTCATCCACGTCCGAACTTAAGGTGACAAGACAGCCATTACGGGTGTGTACTGGATAACTCATAGGCCTGCCCAGCCCCCCCCCCCCCTCCCCGTGTTGTGTATCAGGAATGTCTGACAAAATGTTGATATACAAAATATCGAACTGCAGATATATTGCAACAAAAATATCGATGTCAACAATATCGACATCCTATCTCCAACATGGTAAGTACAAAAATATCGAGAGAAAAAAGATCGATGTTAAAAATATCGTAATTAGAAAATATAGTTTTTTTAAATAAAAAAAATATGCAAAATAAATTAAATAATACTTATAAATGTAATAAACATAGCTAAAAATATGGTATAATATTTAAAATGAATAATCAATATACATAATTTAATAATAAAAAAATTATTAATCATATAATATAATACATAATATATACTTACACATTATTTTAATAACTTAAAAAAAATTAAAAATATTATAAATTACAAAAGAATCTATACACATGAAATAATAATATAAATAAAAATTAATAACAACGAATTTAAAAAAGTAAGCAAATGTTGGATAGCGTAAGGGTAAAAATTACTATTCCCACTCCAAAGAGGGCAACAGTGGGAAAGTGTTGGATAGCGTAAGGGTGAAAATTACTATTCCCACTCCAGAGAGTGCAACAGTAGGGAAAGTGTTGGATAGCGTAGGGGTAAACATCACTATTCCAACTTCAGAGAGTGCAACCGTAGGGAACGTGTTGGATAGCGTAGGGGTAAAAATTACTATTCCAACTCCAGAGAGTGCAATGGTAGGGAAAGTGTTGGATAGCGTAGGGATAAAAAGTACTATTCCAACTCCAGAGAGTGCAACAGTAGGGAAAGTGTTGGATAGCGTAGGGGTAAAACATACTATTCCAACTCCAGAGAGTGCAACAGTAGGGAAAGTGTTGGGTAGCGTAGAAGTTAAAAATAACATGCTTCTAAATGAATTAATATTTTAAAATATATATATTTTTTAAATGTATTAAATAAATCCAAACTATTCACAAATACAATACATAATTATTCAAAACATAATCACCAATGAATGAATAAATAAGTACAAATACATTAATAATAAATAACAATTAATAACAATTACTAACAATTAATAATAATTAATTAATAATTAATTAACAATAATATAATTGACAAAAATGATTGATTACAATAAATTATTACTTAATTACATTTAAATTACTTCCCACCCTACTTCCCTATAAACTCATAACCCACTATAGAACATAATTATCAATTAGTCAATTAATATAAATTAATTACCAATGAATAACAATTAATTGCCAATTAATAATTAATTAAAAAATAATATAATTAAAAAAACTATTAATTAAAATAAATGATTACTTAATTACATTTAAATTACTTCCAACCCTATTCCCCTATAAATCCATAACCCGCTACAGAACATTATTATCAATGAATCAAATAACTACAATTAATTACCAATTAATAAAAATGTATTTATGATTCCTAAAAATTTATAATTAATTTAGTATAATTAAATTACTTCCCACCCTATTCCCCTATAAACCCACAACCCGCAACAGTACTAAAATACAATAATTTACTTAAATTACATAAAATAAAAAAATACATATTAAATACATAATAATATACATAAAAATCATAAAAATTGATATTAGTAACATCGATATTACTAACATTGATATTAGTAACATCGATATTACTAACATCGATATTAACAAAATCGATATTACTTACCTTCGAAATTCTGTCCCATCGATATTAAAAACATCGATATTACTTACCTTCTATATTCTGTCCCTTCGATATTTAAACATCTACATTATTGTATGTCGATATTTAAAAATCGATATTTTGTCTGCCTACCATGTGCCAGCCCGGGCTGAGACAGCTTCCTGGGCACACACACAGAGCCCACCCGAGTACTTCACAGGTCTTTAAAAAGACCATTCACTTGTTAACGAGGCTTTGTTGTTTTTTTCACACCTTCTTAGAGCCCCTGCATCTCCACTGCCCTAAAACTTTCCTTCACAGCCCCTTGGCCACAGCACGCACCGGGATGATTCTGTTAAAGACCAGCATCGCAGCATTGCGTGGATTCCCTGTGTCTGGCATCACAAGTGATGTACATGGTCTTGTGCATTGAAGCACGGCAGTACAGCAAAATCTGCTAGTATTTTGCTGTTTCTAAATATAAATACAGACAAAGGAAATATAGTTTTCCGTCTGTATTTATATGTACAAATCCATAAAAACAGAAAACTGGGAGCCCTATGTATAATGCAGGAGCTAATGCTACTGCCCACTCCTGCGTGTATGAGTGATTTAGTGACTTTGGAACAAGGTCAGAGAAAGCTGTTATCATTTCTCCTTTTGGGCAAACCATAACTAACTCAGGTGGCCAATCTTTTTCAGCCAAAAGGATATCATATCCAAAACTCAGGTTCTCCAAAAACAGACTTTTAACTTTCTTGGGTTTCTCCCCCTCCATTTGGAGTGTTATTTTGTATAACAGGTGTGGGGCACTTACTTTAGTATCAGGTGTCTCCAACGTGATATGTTCATTCAATGCCGCTGTCACCAGAAATTCCATCAGAGTCTGGCAAGCTATTGTTACTTCTGCTGCGCTATCTAACATCGTCAGATCCAATTCCCCATTCAGGAGTTGAGTCCTCAGTAGCCTGGTCATTTCTTATCTTAAGGCCAGCTACTTACTTCTTTTTAAATTGAGGTTTTGATTTGGGTTTAGCATCTTTTTTGATATTATAGTCTGAAGTACGATGTGTATCCCTGGACTTTGTTCGCTTTTTTGATTGGTGTTCTTACCATCCTTTCGTCTCAGAGTTTTTTGATAAACCCTGAAAGGAATGAGAGGAATGTGTATCAGTATCCTGATACCATCTGGTTTTTCAATGTTGTCACGATTTCTAAGGTTATGCCTCCTTTCGGAGGACTCATGTCGAGGAGACCCACCCCTAGATAGTGATCTATTTTTTCTATTTTGTTGTGTGTTTAATATCCCATTTCTTTTTTGAAGAATCGGGTGATTGCTTGTTCTTATCCTTTTCAGGACTACCCATTACATGTGGTTTTGTAGCTTTGGCTCCCAAATTTTCTCTACCTAATTCGGCATATGTAACCTCCACAATTTTAGCTAATTCTTGCTCCTGTTGTGCAGGAGTGCATTCCCTCATGCACTGGCATATAGCCACCGCTGCTGCCTCCCCTTTTATGTTTGCAAACAAAGGGGCCGATTCCGATTCGGTAAAATCCCGTACGAATAGCCGTACAGAGCATTTTTCCCGTACGAATAGTATCCTCGAACTTCCCCATATGTACGATGTAGTACGATGCGTACCCAAAGTAGTTCTCCGTCCGAATCGTACCAAAGCCCATACGCCTCAATAATCCTTACGAATCGCATTCGGAACGCACAGTACGCAATGTCTGTACGGATCGAAGCATCATTTTCCCACCCAGCAAGTACGATTCGTCCAGTCAACACTCCGTACAACTCTTTTTTTACGAGAGCTCAAAACGCCCGGAAAAGCAGAATTCGAAATACATGCAAAACAGACCCCTGGTACGGTTCGTACACCCCATGATCGTAGGGGTACGGTTCATACACCTACGATCATGGGGTACGGTTTGTGCACCCTATGATTGTAGGTGTACGAACCGTTCCCCTACAATCATGTGGTGTATGATCCGTACCCCTACGATCATTGGGTGTACGAACCATACCCCATGATCGTAGGTGTACGAACCGTACCCCTACGATCATGGGGTGTAAGAACGATACTCTATGTGATTGTGTGGCTCTCCGTATGAATTGCTCATACACGATGTTTACCGTTCGAATCAGGTACTCATTCCCCGGTCCGGATCGTACTTGTCGGGTCGTACGGCATGTTTACGATTCATACGGTTCACTTTCAGGGTCCGTATCGTACGGATTTTCCCTTGCTTTTCGTACGGTTCGCAACGAGTCAGACGTATTTTTTTACTACGGATCGTACTACGCGATTCGGACGGATTTGTACGATTCGTATGGAAATGGCTAAGAATTTGAATCGTCATACGGATTTGTTTCCTGAATCGAAATCGACCCCATAATTGCAGATACTTGGGTAAAATTGCCTAATAATGTCAGTCCTACGTTCAGAGCAATTTCTTCTCCATACTCATTCTGCATTTGCCTTAAAACTTCTGGTATCACTGCTATTGAAGGGATACCATGAGTTCTGGTATAGATCACAGCAAAAACTGTACCCCAAGAGGTAAAATCATCAATCAGGGGAGCTATTCCCATTGGTAAGCAAATTGTCAGTATTCTGTGAATTTTCTTGTGGACCTGTGTGTGGAAACACTACCTCTGACTGTGTAATTTTTCTGTGCTATCAAGAATGGTATTTGCTTACAGTTTGTGGGCATTCTTCCCATAACTGCATTCAGTGTTTATGGGATGACTTTAGTTGTATTCCCTTTTATTTGACCTGCTGGGGTCATTTTGCTTGGTAATGTGTGAGAGTTCTCATAACGAACTGCGTCGGATTTCTGTATAGTTTTATCATTTCTTAATGAAGTGGCTGTAGGTTAGCTATTGGCAATGTGTCAACATCTGGATGCTGTGTGTAAGCAACCAGAACTTGCCAAGTCGCTCCATCTCTGCTGAGTGGACTAAGTCTCACTTTATCTGTGGTGTGTGGGAAGGTGCATTTAAACCAGTTTATATACTCCTTGTAATGGAGCGGAACTTCAATGTCCTCGTATGGACAGTATCTGTCCTGTATGTCATCTGAAGTGTAAGAATGAAATGTATTTGTACGTGCATCTGCAGGTGGGAATTTAACCCATGAATAGAATATCTCTGTCCTGAATCATTTGTGTGCCTCAATACCGAATGTTATAGTCCCACCTAATGCTAAGACTCCCCATCCCCTGCTGCTTTCGGATGTAATGATGGTGCAGCCTTCTCTTCAACAGACATTGTTGAAAGAGTTTCAAGGAAAATGTGACAAGATTGCATGCACAATGTAGGGAACTACAATCCTTCAAGCTTGAATAAACCGACATACAATACATAGGATATGCCAAATCAGCTGTGGCTGATTTTTCCCTTTGCACTCCAGATGTCTCTAGGTAAATATAAGTTGGGCTCTCTGAGAAAATCAGGACTGAACTACTTAGATTTGACAATTAAATAGGAACCAAACCAAAGTTGGCGGCACCATGTCATGTACTTCCTATAACTCCACATAGGATCTGCACGTTTAGCCAACATAAACTGTGGGATTGGTGTCCAGACTGATTCAGACTCCCCCACTGGATATGTTTGCCTGTAGACCAGCTATCTGACAGTGCCACTATGAACCCATCTTACCAAGGAGCAAATAGTTTCTGGCAACTATCGAAAATGACAACTCCATCCCCTCAGGGATGTGGAAACAGTAAAGTACTTTTCACTCAGTCACTCGGGCTGACTTTGTCTCAGAGAGATACACAGAATAAACGATGGGGAAGTTTTTCATAAGAATTTATTGCACCAGCATCTTTCTAGTGTAAAATACATGTGCTGCAACAACAATAAGACAGAAACAGATATATACAGTTATAAGCACCAACAGAGTAAATAGATGGTAGAAATCTACCATAGTGCTAAAACAATGAATATATGCAGGCATATGAATACATGACAGAAATAATACATACTCCTACAATGCTATGCCTAACTAAATGTAGCTAAGTGTACCTAGCATGTATGTAGGTGTATAGCCAAGAATTCCCCAAGGATGGAGCCAACTCCATTCCCAGATGTGAGAGAATGAAGGTCCCCATCTTTGTCTCGAATTGGACACCCGGTGAGGGATGTCAGCCACTGCTTGCTGGAGTATCTGCATGCAGGGACCTCAGCATCTCATGCCAGCGTGTCAGCATGGAAGTATTTTTCTCCTCTGCCTGGCTCAGCGAAGATGTGGTGCGCATATACCCAAAAGGTACCCTCTGGAGTTTTACCTTGCTGTGTCATGTCGGCCGAGGATGACAGTAGTGATGAACCTTATACACAGTTATTAAGCAGAAGATGGTAATCCTGCTGTGATTCTGAGAATCCTCATGCATAATAAATTAGGCTAGTTTTCGTAGAAAACCACACAACATTTATGCAGCACCAAACTAGGTAAAATGCCAGCTCTATAAACCGTTATGTAGTACAATGGCAGGGAAAATGTAGGTGAAAGATTAGAAGACTACCCAGGCCTATATTGGGGTACATTGGAAATCATAACACCTTTTTCTCACGAGTAGGTCTACCAACCTCTTCCTCATGCTGTCTCTCGTTATCCATCAGAAAGCCAGGATTAACTGCCAATTCCAACATTCTTAATTGCACCCCAGCAACCACCCACAATACGATCCTTTGTATCATCAAATAGAAACCAACATTGATAGAAATGAAAGCAGTGTTAACACCACACTCTGTTGAAAGGTCTTGGTAGCACTTCCAAGCCATATGTAGGACTGCAACATACTGTTACAATACAAATGTGATTTGTGTGGATAGATTCCTACCTGTTGAAAGGTCTTGGTAATGCAACCCATGCCGTATGTTGAAGTGTAGTTTACAAACTAAACACAAATGTGAAGTGTGTGTGTGTGTGTGTATAGCTTCATGCCTACAAACGTTATGTATGCCTACCGAGTTTTTATGCCTGTTGGTAAAGGAATTTTCAGACACAATACAGATTTTTATGTATACTTGTCTTTTCTGTTCTTAAAGATTCATTGTGTGTTCATGTGTTTACAACTTGTTCATTCCACAAGCTGGTCTCCTCATTCTTAAGTGCCTATTACATATCACTATCTTCCATGACGAATTTGTAATCCATTGTTTGCTTTCTCCTCAAGCACAAATGTGCACCGGTTGTTTCCTTTTTTAATTTACATTATTATTTTAGTTTATTGTATGTTTCCAAATCTCCTTCCCTTGGGGCCATCAGATGAACACTGTTGTCTCTGGTATAGTGCCCATAGGATGGTTTCTGGATGATTGTTGGGTTCCTCTAGTATGGTCATTAAAACCATTGCATGCACGCCAAAGCATTCATAACATGTTACCCAGATAATACAAAATCCCCACTCAAGCGGTAAGGTTAAAAACATTCGATCTCTCAAGAGACACTTTTTTATTATTATATGTAAAGTGTGTTTGTGCAGTGCAAAACTTTACCATAGCATGCCTCTAGTTTGCTAAGAACCATTGCATGCACATAAAAGCAATCTCTAACATATTACCTAGATAATACGAAACAGCTAATCAAATATTATGGTTTAAAACATTCAATCAGTCAGTGCACAATATCATACTCAGATAAAGTGCTATATCCAATATGGTAAAAAAAGACCTAAGTTTACTTCATTGAAAACCTCTTATTCCCAATGATAATGATAAAAATAAGGAGCCTACATACTGTTCAAGACTTCTGCCATAAGGTGCATCTGTTTTACTATATACATACTAAAGAAATACCATTCTCATAATCCAAAAGAACTTCAATTGTGGAGAGTTGTGCAATTTCAATGTATACTACATTATGCACATTTAAAAAAAATATACTAAATCATATCTGTACTGATCTACAATTGAGACATGGATTAAAAGTCAGATGCTGGTTTTTGCAAACTTCTTAGCTGCTATGTTCAGAAATGTTATTGTTTTATCAAGATATTTATATTAAGTTTAGTTGTGATCTAAGCTTGGATTTTCCTTTTACATGCACATTTCTTTTCCAAAAGACCCTTCAATGCACATAATGTTTTCCTCTAGAGGAGGGAGAGTTGCTTCAAAAAGGCAGGGTCATCTTCTTGAAGAAGATGTGATGTCCAGGAGGCGAAATTTTATTCCTAAGGAGCTGACAGATCACTAACAATGAGGGATCCACAGCTCAGCGATTAGTGCTAGAATGTGATCTCAGTGCTGCTGAGGGAAAGCTTTATTGTCATCCTCAATTGTGCATAGACACTTCCTACCACATTTGAAAGTAATAGAATGGTAAAGTGTTCGATGGTGAAAGAAAGTGGAAATTAAAGAAACATCACCTATTTTACGTTTTAGACAAAAAAAATTCTTGAAGTGTTAAAAACACATGAGGTTACCTGTTCACAAAGGTCTACGTATACATGAGAAAATTTACAAATGTAAATTTACTTTTAAACTTTTGAGTAACTTTACAGCCTTGGGCTATTCATCATTTACAATAATGGAGGCAGGTATGTAAAATAGAACCCAGTAGGAAATAATGTTAAAATAAAATAATGTATTTACACTTTTTAAAAATATATATTGGTATATATTAATTAATACATATAAATAAATGTTAAATAAAAATTAAATAGATTCGAAAAAAATGTTATTTAATGATAAAGTATGTTGATAGCCTTTTTAAATGTAGGAATAAGTGTAACTTTGTTTTATTTTTTTATAAATATGAATGGATTATAATTATCGGTAATTCAGTACCTAAATGGTTTTATTTTTAGTACACAATAAGTCAACAAACACATGTTACTTTTATGATGGACTTTTTTAATAACCCATTAAACATGATTGTTTATTTAGTTTAATATATTTAACTTAATTTAATAACTATGTAAAAAAATAAGTAACTTTTCACAAGTAGGCAGAGGTCTCCACTACTAGGGCAGATATCTCCATATGGTACAATATTGGGAAGAGTGTAAACGTATATTAAGGTTTCAACAAAATATATAATTTAGAGTAGCAATGTTATAATTTTATATATTTATTTTAATTTTAGAACAGTATAAAAAAAAGGACTGTTTTCTTAGGCATACACTTTCTTCATGTTTTTCAATGTATTGATCCAGATCTTCTTTGAATTTTTTCATTTCTGGATTTAAGTCAAGAGTTGCCAATTCCTTTTCCATATCTTTCAGTTGTTTTGTTGTTCTTTCAAGTGCAATTTCGATGTGTTTCACTAGGATCTGCATTAATCCTAAAGATGAATTTAAGATGAATTCTCCCCATTCACTTAGTAATTCGTTACTGGTGTCTTGGTGGCTCGGCATCAGACTAATGCGTAAGCCTCGGGGTACACGCTTTACGTCCAGATATTTTTTCAAAGCCGCAACTTCCCACCATTTATTAATTTCTTCCTTGGAAAGTTTCTCCCAGGTGCGTAGTTTATTTTTTTGGTCGGTTTTACCAACACCGCCACTTGCTCCCATGGCCGTTGTTTCTTCCTCAAAACATGATTGAATTAAAGTATTCCTTGTTTGGAACCTATTGCGAACTATTTGGACAGTTTCTTATTACCCTATGTAAAGGGTTTAACATCCTATGTGAAAGACACGGGGGATCTATTGAGAAGATTGGAAGATACCCCTTGGCAATCGTCCTATAAACTTGTGGCAATGGATGTAATATCTTTGTAGTCCAACATTCGAAATGAAATTGGCTTGGAAGCTTGTAAAACCTTTTTGATGGATAGAAATATTCAATTTGCTGAGCACAACAACATGCTTCTTGAAATGATTTAGATGTGCCTGGAACAAAATGTGTTCATGTTTGGACAAGAGATGTATCGACAATCAAAAGGCACCATGATGGGGTTTTCTTTTAGTCCTTCCTATGCCTGCCTTACAATGGGTCATTGGGAAAGAACGTGGGCATGGAGATGCGAAAATTATGTGGCGGTATCGAAAACCATAGCCTGGTTGAGATACATAGACGATTTACTATAAATTTGGGATGGAACGGAGGAAGAGTTTGCAACATATTTTGAAGTATTAAACAATTCCAACTTTGGTTTAAAATTTACTTATTCAATAAGTGATTCAAAAGTGATTTTTTTGGATACAGAGATCTTTATTCAAAACAACACAATACAAACAACTTTACATCGTAAAAGCACTGCGACAAACGCAGTGTTACATGCTCAAAGTTTTCATCAATCGAGTTTAATCCACAATATTCCATATGGGGAATTCTTAAGAATCAAAAGAATATGCTCAAAAGAAGAGGATTGGATCACCAACAAAAAATTGGCCAGTAAAAGATTTGAAAAACGCAAATACCATCCAGGCAAAATTCAAACTGCTTTGAAACGTTCTTCCAGTATCAAAAGAACTGAGTTGCTAAAGGAGAAACCCAAGCCAGAGAGTGATGATCAAAAGATTCGATTCATAACAACCCACTCCACAGCAAATTAATCAATAACAAGAATCCTAAGAAAAAATTGGTATATTTTGCACATGGACCCTACATTAGGTGCAATCGTGGGGGATCATCCAAATATAACGTATCGAAGGGCCAAGAACTTAAAAGACAAATTAATTTTCAGTCACTTTCAGGATCAGAAGAAACCGGAGGCCTGGTATAAACCCAAAGGTTTCTACAATGCTCTGGTTGCAAAGTCTGTTGTATCGCCAAAAATGTCAAAGAACTGACTATGGCAAACAATAAAACCTGGACAATTAATCAACTGATCAACTGCAAAACACAATTTGTCATCTATGTTTTAGAGTGCCCGTGTACGTTAAAATATATTGGCAGCACCAAAAAAGAATTGAAAATGCGCATTCTGGAGCATGTACGAGCAACAATTAACAACGACAGAAGCAACGCAATGGCCAAACACATGGAGAAGGAACACAAAGGGAATTGGAAAGAACTAAAATTCTTTGGAATTGAAAGCGTTGGGATAAATCAACGAGGAGGGGATCGTGAAAAAAAAATGCGACAGAAAGAATCAAAACATATTATGAGTTTCCGAACTCTCAATCCTCATGGGCACAACCTGGATGAAGAAATACACTGCCATCTTTGAACTCAAAACTATTGAAATGACCATGAACTATATCTCTCTCAATAACTTTTTAACAACTTTTTCACCTTCATATGAAACAATTTAGAACACCATTTATTTTGTTTATTTAGATGCACAGGATAAATAGTAGGAAAAGAAATGTCACATGGGAAGATGTATCATAGTATGGGCTGGATTGCAAATTTTGCATTGACCGCTCACTAGAGGGCTATATCAAATATGAACTAAATGTTTGAAATATTGCAATAATTCATTATCCCAATGGAGGGTTTAAGTTGCTTTGTGATTCCCATGTTTTATTGAATTGTTTAATGTTTAAAATCAGAAAATAACACCATGATCTGAATGATGGGTTAAAAACTACATGTCCCATAATTCCTGTGCGACTAACAGGAAGTGAAGTGTTGACATGGAGGATGTTTTGTTATTTAAACAGTGTAAAACAATGTAGTGATGGTTTCCTGTGAGCAAGGTCTCCGTAGAGACCGAAACGCGTCAGGTGGTGCTGGTTTGCTGACAAACGAAAATAAATCTAAACCGATCTACTAACTTTGGTGTATTGCTGTAATTGGAAAAGAATATCCGGGAGTGCATGGAGACTTAACTCCTCTTACGGGGAAACTGGACTTAATTTAATCGCGGCTTGGTTCTGCCGCGCTCCGTGTGCAACGGCCTGTGGACCAAACGGGAAGGAATATATGAAACACACTAGCAAAAGAAGGGTTGGAGCAAGAAGCCTGCACCTGTTATGGCCAGTGACTCTTAAGTGGTATGATGGTGCTAGAAAAACCTAGGAACACAACCCTATCTGTTCCTTCAAGGACAAAGTCCAAATACACAACATAAACTGTGGAATCAGCACCCATCAACAAAACATTTTTTTGCAATAATAGTTAGTGTCCTTAAATCAATGGTTAAAGTCCATATCAAATGAACAGGTCCGAACTTGATAGTCGTGTATTTTTAATTCTTTATTGTATTTTCACAGTAGAAAAAAAATGGTCCAATTCACAGTAGATTTTCTTTTCTTAGCCAACGCGTTTCGTCTCATCAACTGAGACTTCTTCAGGGCTAAAAAACATATAAAATTACTTTAAAAAAACACTTCTATATACATGCACATACTATTTACAGAAAGCATTTAGACATCTATATACAAAAGAGTTTTACTTAAGACAAACTGAATCTGTCCAAGTTATTACAGATACAAGGTGGGCTGTATTACTTCTTTTTAGGAAAACAAGGCTCACCTTTACCTTTAAAAAAAAGGGGGGGAAGATATATTTAATATTCAAGACATGAATCATTTTCTGCACAAAATTACCATGTCATTTTCAAATATAAACTGGACTGTATTGGTTCCTTTAAAAACAAAGCTTATATTTGCATTTGTAAGACCGTCTTATATACTCGGCACTTTAATATTTTTCAACACAAAACCTATTGGTCATTTTTTAAAATAAACGTCAGAGAAGAGATTGCGCAGAATTATAAACAAACATCATATGTGGATTAAAATGAACCACTTATTAGAATCATACCTCAAACACCTGTCTTTATGGAATGTCCAAAATAGAGACTCTAATTAATGCTAAAGTTTATGAATGGCATGAATCGTGCTTGTTATCTGACCATGAATATCGATATTTACAAGCTCATCAATCCAGATTCCCATGTCTGTACATCTTACCGAAAATCCATAAAGGGGGAATTTTTCCCCCGGAAGACCTATCATTTCCGGTAATGGTGGTCCGACGGAACACCTTTCGGAATTTGTTGATACATTCATCAAACCTTTTGTACAAAATCTTCCATCATATTTACGAGACAGTGGCGATCTTCTTTGTAAACTAGAAGATTTTGCCTGGCAGGATTCTCAATTACTTTTCGTCACTATGGACGTGGAAAGTTTGCACACGTGTATAGAGCAAAAACAAGGAATACGTGCACTCAAACACTTTCTATTCAAACGTGACTGTAACAAAATGGAACATACCTTTATGCTGTTGGAAATGGCAGAATTGATTCTTATGAATAATGCCTTTCTGAGTAATGAGGAGTGGTACACACAGAAAAGGGGCACGGCGATGGGTTCAAGATTTGCTCCATCGTATGCCAACCTCTTTATGGGGCTGTTTGAGGTGGAGCATGTCTGGGGCCCACAAGCAAAAAATTGGTGTGATCAAACGATATTCTATGCCCGGTACATAGATGATATCATTTTAATATGGAATGGCCCAGTGGATGATCTAATGACCTATTTCAACTATCTGAATGATAACATTTTCAATGTTAAATTGACAATCAAATATTCTGCCACTGAAATTGATTTCCTTGACCTAAAATTATATGTTCATGAAGGGAGAATCCATAGTGATGTGTTTAAGAAACCTACAGCATGCAATAGTGTATTGCATGCTACGAGTGCACATCCTCAATCTACCATTAAGGCAATTCCATATGGTGAAATGGTACGTGCAAGACGGAATTGCAGCAGAGACTGTGATTTCATTAGGAACATATCTCAGATCAAACAAAATTTCAAAAGAAGGGGCTATGACACGAATTGTCTCAATAAAGCAGAGTTGCGGGCTCGCACTCTGGATAGAACTAATATTTTGAGCTCTTCTAAATCAAAAAAGACTAAGCAAAAACAACTTGCATATGTACCTATCATTACAAAATACAATTCTTACAGTAACCATGTATTCAACATACTACGCAAGAATTGGCACCTTCTTAAATCAGAGAGTATCCCTAATGATATAGTATCCGAAAGACCAAAGGTGGTATACAAAAGGGGACAAACTCTAAAAGACAAGTTGTGTCCAAGCTATGTTAGATTTACCCCTAACAAAAAACCTTGGTTTCCTGAAAAACCGAAAGGTTTTTTCGTCTGTGGAGGGTGTTGCATTTGTAAATTTGGTGTAAATAAAATCCCTGAGTTTTCATATAATGGCTCAAAAAAATTTGAGATTAAAGAATTCATCAATTGCAATACCACTTTCACCATATATCTAATTCAATGCTCATGCAATAAGACCTATGTGGGAAGCAGCATTCGTTGCCTGAAAATACGCATACAGGAACATTTAAGAGCAATTAAAAATGGTGATTTAAAATATCCGATGGCTAATCACATTTGTACTGAACATCCTAATGAAAGGATAGTCAAATTCCATGCAATTGACCACCTGCAGACTAATCTTAGAGGTGGCAATAGAGAACGTGATCTGAGACAATTAGAATCCACATGAGAAGTGTACAGTATGGGATAAATCAGAATAATGAATTTCATCATTTTCTATGATATTTTAACATTGATCCCTTTTTTCTTTCTGTAAAATATATTCATATACAAAGCTGTCTTTTCTCTTGCAACGATTCTGTTGGTGAGCAACTGTAATTCACAGATGCAAATATTAGTCATTTATGCTGTTGCCTTCTGCGAATTACATCTTGCACAGTATCAGGGATGGCTGTCTTCTAAAGAGAAATCTTAAATTCAACAATATATCATATCTAGCAAAAATGACCATCTTCAGTGATATCCTGACTACATTTATTTAGTCTATAGAATTGCCAGTTATTATTTACTTCAGGATCATTTGGGGCACTTTATTTGTGTCCTTCATAAAGCATGATTCATGGCCTCCTTTGGTCTCATTTTCTATACTTATAATTTTTCTTGTTTTTGAGAATAGCTTTATTATGTGTCCAACTGGCTGCCTCTCCAAAAAAAAATATTTAGGGACTTTACTCATCAAGTCTATCTAATCACCACCTGATTATTTTATCCACAATTATTTGACGAACATGCTTTTGCTTGAATATTCGGCGATCTAAACCACGCATCGATTCCATTTTTCACCACAGTTTTAATCATTTTTTCGAACAACATACACTTTATTATACGATAGGCCAATTCTTTCCTGAACATCACAAGATGGCCGCCTCACTAGTCCTTCCACCACTATTAGACGAATCGGCTTTGGCTGGAATACTAGGGGATCCGGATATGCTTTGCATTCACATCACATATCCAGTATAGCTGCTTTTAATAATTTTTTCGATCGATATAAACTTGGATCATACTAAAGACTTTTTCACTCTAATATAACATAGGACTTTTTACAACAATACCTCGCTAATTCCAGGTTTTTTGAAATTTGAAGAGATTTAGATTTTGGGTTTACAACTATTACGTGGTGGAACCCGTTTTTATCTTGTTTTGGTTTCCCGTGTTATTTTCCTTTTTTACTCTTTTCTGCTTACGATGAACAAGGCAGACGTATACTACGGATTCGTATTTTTGACATTATAAGATGGCCGCCAGTTTATCCTTTACCACTTATACCGATATTCATTTCCGCTTTTACGTGTTTGTGAACTCGCATCTCACAGGTTCAATTAATCTATTAATTAATCACCTATATAAACTAGTGGCCCTCCTAGTGTCTATTTGTTACTCTTGAATTTCACATTGCTTGTTCTCGCAGGTCACCATGCCGCTTTCGGGGTAAGTCTGACTACAGGGTGTGCCGCAATATTACGATGACAGTTTTCATTTAACTTTATTCTGTCCTCATTTACATATATTGTTTTTGGAATTTGTATTTCTTTTAAAACATGTCCCTGTTTTCTTAAACTTTACGGGGCGTTACGTTGAGCAATAAGCCATTACAAGATGTCTGACAGTCTATGCGAGGGTTTATGGTCGGTTTATATTGATCAGCGTCTTTTTCGGAAACTCAGCGAGGTCTATATCTTGTGCCGCTTTAGATTAGGACATGACACAATTTACCCAGTTGCTAATCCTTTACGAAGTTGACCCCTTTGGTTTACATACATTGCCTTACACCTTTAAACTTGTATAGTTTGGATTCATAGATTAAATGACCCTGACCCATATTGGACATAGTATGCAAGTTTACTAACAGGGGATGAGTTGAGAGTGAGCGCTATGAGAAAGGTGCTCCCCTGGATTTCATATTCTTTGATATTTAGGTTTCAAAATACCATGCCATAAATGATATAAAACGTGTCCAACAATGTCCTTGAGTTTCTGGCTAAGCATACATTTTATTTTCTGAAACTGGCCAAGTACTGTGATATTTTTCTTAACTAGACTTTACAAGCACCATGTCCACCCAAGTTGGTCTGAGGGAAATTATTTAAAGACATTAGATTGTCTAAATTTCATCTTCAATATCTTATTCTGATAGATATTTGTATTTTCTCTTTTGAAAACAGTCACCTCTGAGTATTCATCGGATATGACAGGTATTCGTTTCATTTTATAACACTTGGTTTTTCCTTCTTAAATATGCCTGTCATAGCATTTTCTCATATCAGCGTTATTTCTGATTTTAGTTAATTATAAATGAATTACTGGTTTATATTTGTGCCGGATTGCATTTGTCATTTCTATATCTGTGTAAAGTTGTAATTGTTATGCTTATATTCAGTTTGCATTTGCTATTTCTTTAGCTGTGTTAAGTTGTATTTGATATGCTTGTATCCAGGAGATTCAGGATGATTCCTTTGTGATAGAACTTTCTGGAATAATATGTGATAACAATGACACGACTGATACTGATGAGTTATGTCTATAGTGCTGTGTGTAGAAGACACATTATTGAGTTTCATGCCAGGGGTTCACTGATGGTTCTTTGGATAAATCACTAATATTGATTTTTGTGATTATAAAACATGTGATAAACTCATTGCTTTAATATAACTTATATATACACTTTTAGATCTTTCTAAAGTTTACGTGAATTAAAGAAACTCTCCTGCTCACACTACATTCCATAAAGACAGGTGTTTGAGGTATGATTCTAATAAGTGGTTCATTTTAATCCACATATGATGTTTGTTTATAATTCTGCGCAATCTCTTCTCTGACGTTTATTTTAAGAAATGACCAATAGGTTTTGTGTTGAAAAATATTAATGTGCAGAGTATATAAGACAGTCTTACAAATGCAAATATAAGCTTTGTTTTTAAATGAACCAATACAGTCCAGTTTATATTTGAAAATGACATGGTAATTTTGTGCAGAAAATGATTCATGTCTTGAATATTAAATATATCTTTCCCCCTTTTTTTTAAAGGTAAAGGTGAGCCTTGTTTTCTTAAAAAGAAGTAATACAGCCCACCTTGTATCTGTAATAACTTGGACAGATTCAGTTTGTCTTAAGTAAAACTCTTTTGTATATAGATGTCTAAATGCTTTCTGTAAATAGTATGTGCATGTATATAGAAGTGTTTTTTTTAAAGTAATTTTATATGTTTTTTAGCCCTGAAGAAGTCTCAGTTGATGAGACGAAACGCGTTGGCTAAGAAAAGAAAATCTACTGTGAATTGGACCATTTTTTTCTACTGTGAAAATACAATAAAGAATTGAAAATACACGACTATCAAGTTCGGACCTGTTCATTTGATATGGACTTTAACCATTGATTTAAGGACACTAACTATTATTGCAAATAAATGTTTTGTTGATGGGTGCTGATTCCACAGTTTGTGTTGGGAAGGAATATATATATATATTCGGGTTCACATCCTTCGCAACGCCGGGACACCAAGACAGCGGTGCAGTTCAGGGGCAAAGGTAACCCTGTGTATGTATTCAGGTCCACAATACATAGCAGCGCTACGTTACTGCACTCTCCTCGAGAATCCAGAGATCAAATCCAATACAAAGTGCGCTTTTCCAAATCCATTTATTTATTTAAATGCAGCATCGTGATGAAACACGGAAAAAACCCAACGCGTTTCGGCGAAGACACTCGCCTTGGTCACGGGTGATTCCACAAACAATGAGCAAACAATAAATAAAGTTTCACGTGATTAGTGAAGAAAATAAACAACGGACTCAAGGCCCAAATATCGCGGCCATCTTGGACTGGAGTATGCTTACATAGATATAATGGCCCAAAGTGTATAACATACATATTTATCTTTAAACAATTGCATTTCAAAACAAACTTATATGACTACTTATGTCAAATTCATTGTGTCATGTGGTTTGAAGTAACTTTATCCATAGAAACGCTAACTTCGCGTTTCACATACATATGGTATCCCAGCTTCCTAGCATGTTTGGGACATGCCCGTTCTATTTGAGCTTAATTCATTTCCGCATATTGTAACCTCAAGTGAGTTATATTGCCACAATATTAAGTAATTCAAAGAAAAAGTATTTCGCATGAAGTCCCCATTGAGATTATGTACAGTGGGTACACTCGATTCGAACCCAGTAGCTCAAGTCATTTCCGCATATTGCAACCTCAAGTGAGTTATGTTGCAAATACTATAACAAATTAAGTAATTGAGAAAAAAGTATATTTCATAAGGTCCCAAGTGAGATTATATACAGTGTGTTTACTCGATCCGATCCAAGTATCAATGCCTCAGTGGGATTTTTCTTCCTGAACACCATTACATTGTCAATACCTACAATTGAAACACAAAAGAGAATGGGCCAATCAAAATACTAGTAAATTAAAGCATTCCAAGAGGCTACTAGATTGGCTCTAAGTCACATACTAAGTGGATAAAACAGTGAAACAAAAATTAAAATTGTCAAATTATACAAATTTGTTAAAATCAGCAGTTAGCACGGTGTAGACCTTGGACCCAAATCAATTTAGATACTCGACATACATGGTCTATTCTTAAACAGAATCAATTAACATAGTATAGTATTCAACTTGCATTTTAGTCCCCTAAATGCCATTTCATTTCTTCCTCAGAGTTCAAGCCTCTGGGCATCAGGGTATCTAACTCAAGAATGTATCTATTCTCCATTTGTCCTAATTTGCGGATTTTGTCACCGCCTCTTTTCATGGCTGGAAGCTTATCAATTACGAAGAACTTCAACAAGTTTCTATTGCTTTTATGTAGCTCTTCGAGGTGACGTGCAATTGGTGAAGTTTGATCTTTGTTATCAATGGATCTCATATGCTCCAGGACACGTTTTTTTGCAGGGAACATGGTGCTCCCTACATACGTCCTTGGGCATGGGCACGTCAAGACATAGACGCAATATTCGGAAAGGCATGTTAGATGTTTATTGATGATTTTTTCAACTGCTTCGACAGGAAAGAAGACTCTTTTGATATTATTACTATACCTGCAAGCCTTGCATTTCATGCAGGTATAGAAGCCTTTGATGTCATTTATTTATTTATTTATTTTTAGAGTTTTATATAGCGCGAACTTGAACCGATTAGGTTATCAGAGCGTTGTGTTTAGTTGTGTTCATGCTCACTTCATTCTTGCTCAATTTATCTTTCAGAGATTGGGCTTTCCTGTAGGTCATATTGGGATTCTCACTTAATACATCACTCAGAGTAGGTTCAGTCCTAAGGACGTTCCAATGGAGTTTGAGACTGTTTTGTACTTGCCATGATCTAGAGTGGTAGGTAGAGATGAATCTTACCGTCTCCTTGGTGTCTACAGGTTTCGAATCCTTGTTGGTGATCAAGAGAGACAAGTGGCTGATTTCACTGGCTTTTTTCAGTGCAGCATCTATGATGGAAGATTGATACCCTCTTTCAACAAAACGCTCTCTCATGCACACACTTTCAGTCAAGAAATCCTCTTCAGTACTACAATTCCTCCGAGCCCGGAGGAATTCACCAAAGGGGATGCTTTTTATCAAGGCTTTTGGGTGTCCACTGTCTGCATGTAATAAAATATTCCCCGCTGTTTCTTTGCGGTATAGACTGGTAGTGAGTCTATTATCAGACACCTTAACATGCAGATCCAGAAATACCGTGCTTTGGGTATTCATGTGGCCTTCCAACATGATGTTTTGGTCATTCCTGTTCAGGCCAACAATGAAGTTCTCCACCTCACTCTGTGTGCCCTCCCAGATAATGAACAAATCATCGATGTAGCGCAGCCATAGTTTCACATGGCTGCGGTACATCAGGTGAGTCTTCTCAACTTGCTGCTCCCAGCTTGCCATGAATAGATTAGCAAAGCTGGGAGCAAAACAAGTTCCCATCGCTGTCCCTTGTGATGTAATGGACATCATTAAAGACAAAAAAATTCTGTTCCAAGCAGAATCTCATCATTTGAATAATCATCTCAGAATGATTCAAATACGAGATTGATCTAGAGCTCAAGAATTTGCGACAAGCTCTAATGCCATCCTCATGTCTGATAGACGTGTAGAGACTACACACGTCTAATGTAATAAGTAGGTAACCTTCCTGCCACTCAAAGTCAGTGAGTTTATTTATGAAATCTCTGCTGTCTTTGAGATATGAAGGGACATTTTCAACAAAGGGTCTCAGAAAAAAGTCAATGTATCTTGACGTGTTCTCTAAAAGAGAACCAATCGGGGCGTGGCCAAGATGGAGGAGTAGGAGGACGTGCGCTCCGGAGCTCCTGATCCCCACCGAGGCCCCAAGCCCTATTTCCAGCTACTTTCTCCCCCCCGGAGCCACAAAGTACAGCTGCAAGTGCGGGGGAATCGGCATTCTCCCGAACGCACCGGAAAAACACAGCGGCGCATATTCTGGCGGAGGTCGGAGCGCCTGGCGCCGGATCAGCACTGACGGGAGCCGGGGCCTCTTGCCCATGCCGAGGTGGTGCACAGCGGAGCTGCGGTCGCCGCGAGGGACCGCCCAGCCAGGGGACGCTGAGTAAACCATTGCCGGGGGTCCGGGAACCGGCCACGGACACTCGGCGCCGGTGGCGCCTGCGAAACACCTACCCCGCCCCCGAGGAACAAGATGGCGGTGAGCTGGTGCGGAGTTCTCTCCCTGCCCGGCGGAGACTGTCTCCCCGATTGAACGGAGTGCACGATTGGGCGGCGGACCCCCGGAGGCAAGTCAGGACTTTGTGCGGAGGGGAGAGGGGAAGCCTGAAGCGGAGGGCCCGGCTGCCGGAGTGTGGAGTCCGCTGCACTCTGGGACGCGGGGAGGGCCGGACTCGGACCTACGCAAGCGGCCGGCTTTGGGGCCTACTGCGGGCCTAGTTGACGATCGGCGGCGGCCGATCGGGAGGCTGCGGACCACCGGCAATCCCATTGGCGGTCCGGTAGGCACAAGGGGTCTCTCTGCACTGTCCAGGGGTGGATCCCGCTGCTCCCGGCACTGATCGCACCCAGCGCAGCCCCATCGGCGGGGCATCAAAGCACCAGGCCGCAGGCGAGTCGGGCCTGGGCTGAGGCCGGGGAGGAAGACGCCTACCTGCACCCCGGGCCTCGGTGGCACAGCACGACGGTGGGCCCCCAGCCCAACGGTCGGGACTACGGCACACGGAGCTGATCCCCTGGGTCCCCAGGGGACCCTGCAGTGAGTCAGGCAGCTGGGGGTCGCCGGAGGGGAGAGTCGCGGCTGAGGCCCCTGGGCGCTACGAGGGACCCGAAGCTGGGAGGCTGAGACGCAGAGCTATTGGTCGCCATTGACCCCGGCCAACTTGGCACTGGGACGGTCGGTCCCTTACTTCGGGGGAGCCTCTGGCGGCGTATTGGATCGGACTGTGAGGCGGCGCAGGGGCCGGACATTACCGCGACCTCCACACGGTCCCTGAGGGCCTGCTGCGGCCTAGCTAAGAGGGAGACCCCGCAGGAGCGCTGGTGACGCCGAACCTGAGGCCGAAGAGCAGCGCCGGGCTGATTGGTGTTGTGGACCCCGGAGGGGCAGCCAGTGGAGCGGCTCGGCCCCACAGATCGTGCCAGAGACCACTAGCTCGGTTCCTAAACCGCAACGGGGGTTGGTCTATTGACTTTCCGAGAGGCGCACCGTGGTGGCAAGCATGTCGAGCAACAGGGGAACCCGGAAGGGGGACCGCACGCTACCTGAGATGCTGAACCGGAGCAATGCGAGACAGGACCGGGGACAGCCATCCCCTCCCCACCCGAGTGGTTCTCAGGGAGCGAGCGGAGGAGAACCACCGGTTACGAGATCCTTCCTGGAGTCCCTTTTCAGCACATTGAGGGAAGACTTTCAGACGCTCAAGCAGGAGGTCGCAAGTGAGGTCCGCGAGATACGGAGGGAGGTGGACGGTCTGGGTGACAGAGTGTCCACAGTGGAAGAAGCGGGACATGCTAGGGACGATGAAATCACACAGTTGCAGCAGGAGGTCATCCGACTCCGAGAACAACACATTGACCTGCAATCGCACTCGGAGGACCTGGAAAATCGTTCCAGGAGGAACAACATCCGTGTCCGGGGAGTTCCGTCCCGAGAGGAAGGGGAGGATGTAGCGGCATACCTTGGGGAACTGTTCCGAAAGGTACTGGGGGAACCGGCTGACTTTCCTATCCGGATAGACAGGGCGCACAGAGTAGGCCTGCAGCGCCGGACTTCAGCGCCTCCCCCCGATATCTTGGCCTTCTTGCCTGACTACCCCCTGAAGGAGCGGATACTACGGGAGGCTCGGAGAAGACCCACCCTGGAGTTCCGGGGCCACCGAGTGGCTCTGTACCAAGATCTGGCTGCAACAACCCTGCAGAAGCGCAAAGCTTTTAAAATTGCGACTGACTTTCTCAGGGAGCATGGAACTCAGTATTCATGGGGTCATCCTTTCCGGCTCATTTTTAGGTGGAATGGCACTTTGCACCAGTTGCGCTCCCTTCAGGACACGTGTGGGGTTCTGGGGATCACCGCCACTGAGGACGGTACGCACACACCCCGCCGGAGCCGTGTCACCAGGGACGGATGGCAGACGATCCCCGGCCGACAATCATCTACTTCTTCGACACGACCGGGCTCTCCTGCGGCCCTAGTGGAGTCTGGCGCCGCCACGCAGGAAAGGGCGGATGATCCTGCGACGATGGTAGTGGCGCTGACAGCTTAAAGTGAACTCCGGGGGGAGATCGACATCGCTATCATGGAGCTACAGGTTTGGGGGTCTGGGGGGGAGGGGGGAACGGAGAGATGCGTGGTGGCTGGACGTCCACTTGTTTGACTTTCCGCAGGCTTGTCCGATAAGGACCGGACTGGGACACTGGGTTTGCAAGGTTCTCGGGGGGGTGAGAAGGGATGGGATTAGGGTTGTTGAACCAGTCCCGGTTGAGGGAGGGGACTGGGGGAGGGGGGGTTGTTGGGGTAGACTGGGGACGGTTGGGGGGGTTGGGAGTTGGAAGTGGGGAGGGAGGGTCGTCCAGTGCACATGGGGGTTTTTTAGTCGTCCTAGCAATGCCTATGTTTCTTGGTTTGCTTCCACTTTGCTATGGTGTTTGTGGCCTGGCCTGTCCACCTGATTTGAATGTGGGCTTGCATGGGATGGAGAGATCTGTGAGGAATTCCTGGCGGGTGGTGAGTCCCTGGATGGTCTGTTTGATCTATGGTAGATACCTCATCTGCGGCTCTTTGTGTCCCTGCTCCTTACTTGTTGCTTGGCTCCACACCATGCCAGATAGTGCCTCTGTTTTGCCGCCTCTGCCGGGTGGGGGCCCTGTAGCTTTTTGCTGTGCTGTTGTTCATGCCTCCTGCCACGTTTAAGGTTGTAACCCTGAATGTGCGGGGTTTGAATAATCCCGTTAAGAGGAGGGCTGTCCTTTCGCTCTTAGAGAACACTCAGGCTGATATTTGTCTCCTACAAGAGACGCACTTATTATCACAAGACACACACAGACTTCGATCGCGAAAATTCCCTTCGCAATTCTTTTCCTCTTGCACTACAAAGACGGCTGGGGTGGCGATTCTGGTGGCGCGACACTTCAAGGGGGAGATTCTCCACAAATTCACTGAACAAAAAGGTAGATTATTGGCTTATCGGTTTAGGATAGGGGGTCTTCTATTTACGATCGGGTCCCTGTACAGCCCCAATGAACGGCAGGACCGCTTTCTACAGGCGGCAATCGAGGAGGTCACCTCTACCCAGGATCGACACATCATACTCGGGGGGGACTTTAATATTGTCTTTGACTCCGCAATGGATAGGTCGGCGCAACGCTCCCCTCAAGTCGGAGAGCTATCCGCGGACCGTAAGGCCCAGCTAAAGGAGGTGGACCTCCTGGATCTGTGGCGACATCTACACCCGACTGATAGGGAATATTCGTATTATTCCCATGCCCATAAGACATACGCGCGGCTGGACCACCTCTTAGTTACCGCCCCGGTGAAAACGCTAGCCTCGAGTTCGGAGATAGGAGTGATCTCCCTCTCTGACCATGCCCCGGTTGAGGTCCTGCTGAGTGTGCCTCCGACGGCTCCCCACCCTCGGACGTGGCGCCTCCGAGACACACTGCTGCACAGAAAGGAAGTGGTTGCTCGCATTGAGAAGGTGATTCAAGAGTTTCAATCCCATAACGACAACACAGACACTACCCGGGCCACGCAATGGGCAGCCATGAAGGCTGTTATCAGAGGGGAATTTATTGCGATCTCCTCGGCGGATAATAAATTGCGGCGGGCCAAGAGAGAAGAACTGACGGATCGGGTTAGGGAGCTTGAGCAGATCCATCGCAGAACGGGGGCTCCCCGAATTTGGCGGCAGCTCAGGGAGGCCAGGAAGCTTCTTGCGGCCCTGGACCTTGACCGGGCGGAATATGCGGCGTTGAGGTTGCGTCACACCTTTTACACCGGTGGGGATCGCTGTGGCCGGTTGCTGGCAAATAGGCTACGAGTAGCGAGGCAGTCCCAGCTTGTTAAGGAGGTCTCGGACTCAACGGGGTTCCTGGAAACAGAAGACGCTCGAATAGCAGCAGTCTTCCGCGGTTTTTACGGGGAGCTATATACGGGGGACCCCCCAGATGAAGTGGCCATGGACGCTTATCTGGACTCTGTCACGTTGCCCTCTTTAGAGCCGTTCCAAGCGGAACACTTAGACAGAGACATTCGGATTGAGGAGGTGGTCTCCGCTATTGCCAGACTTAAGCATGGCAAAGCACCGGGTCCGGATGGATACATAGCGCTTTACTATAAGACGTTCTGCACGACGTTAGCCCCCATCCTGACACGCCTCTTCAATTCGTTCGCGGAACCTGGAGCCATTCCACCCGATCTACTTCGGGCCACGATCTCGGTTATCCCCAAGCCGGGCAAGGACCCGAAACAATGCGGGTCGTATAGGCCGATCTCCCTCCTGAATATTGACCTGAAGCTGTATACGGGGATCTTGGCCGCTAGACTAGCTCTCCATTTGCCGGGGCTGATCGATCCGGACCAGGCAGGTTTTGTCCCCGGGAGACAGACAGTGGACAATACAAAACGGATAGTTCACCTATTGGAGAAGGCCTCCCGGATCCCGGGAGAACGGATGATGTTGGCGGTAGATGCAGAAAAAGCATTTGACCGGGTCCATTGGCCTTACTTGGAGCGGGTGCTTATGAAGGCGGGTATAGGGGAGAAGTTCCGCTCCATGGTCCTTAATTGTTACAGTCGCCCGTCGGCGGTGGTCCGTGTCAACGGGCTCGCTTCTGACTCCTTTGCTATCGAACGCGGCACCAGGCAGGGCTGCCCGCTCTCGCCTCTGCTTTTCGCGCTCTATATGGAGCCGTTAGCCCAGCGGATGCGCGATAACCCAATGGTGACTGGCATCCAAATGGGAGGCTTCACTCATGCCATCAGCCTCTATGCTGATGATGTTATTCTGTCCATTGATAGGCCCCGCATAGCTCTACCGGCATGCATGGAAGAACTGGCCTCTTTTGGCGCGGTATCAGGGTTCAAGATGAACATGGGGAAGTCGGTGGCGTTGGATATCTCTCTTGAGCCGGACACCAGAGCCTGTCTGCAACAGCGATTCCCCATGCTCTGGTCCTCAGGGGCGGTCCCATATCTGGGGATCCAGATTGCTCCTACCCTACCAGCTATGGTATCAGCGAACTACCGAGCCCTGGGTGCCAAGATTAAGGAGGAACTGGGTCGGTGGAACAGAGGCATCCTTTCCTGGCTCGGCAGGATAGCCGCTGTTAAAATGACGATCTTACCTCAGGTGCTGTACCTTTTTCGGGCCCTCCCACTCCAACCGCCGATGGGTTGGATCTCGCAACTACAGGCCGATGTCTCTCGGTTTGTCTGGCAGGGTAAGAAGCCTAGAATGCGTAGGGCTCTCTCGCTGCTACCTCCGGAGGCTGGTGGGCTGGGTATCCCGGACTTCCGCAAATACCATCAGGCGGCTCAGTTGCGCTATCTTGTGGAGTGGAGTAGGTGGGAATCGGATAAGCATTGGCTCTTTCAGGACCAGGCGGTGGCGGGGAGACCCCTGCAGGAGGTCCCGTTCCTGCGTCGTCAGCATCGGCCCAAAAATCTGTATGCCTCCTTTGTCACGAGGGTGCCCCTGCGAGCGTGGGATGCTACTAGCAGTTTGTGTGGCCTCACTACGTTTCCATCACCGCTTACTCCACTGGTGGACAATCCGGACTTTACTCCGGGGATGGAGAGGGGGGCGTTCACGAGGTGGCGTCAGGCTGGGTGTAGAGCCTTATGTCACCTTTATGACCCGGAGGGAGTGGTCCCTTTTCACCACCTTCGTCAGGAGTTCTCCCTCCCAGAGACGGAACGGCTTCATTACATGCAGGCTCGCCACTGGGCACTCCAGCCACGGGTGAGAGAGACGGCCGATCGGCCTTTTCTCCCCTATGAACGTTGGCTTATGACACGGACCTCTGACTCCAAACTGATTACCGACTTGTACAAACTACTACAGCCACCGGCGACACATCTTTATCACCCTGGGAGGGAGCGTTGGGAAAGGGAGTTGGGGAGGACACTGAGCCCTAGAGAATGGGAACACATATCCTACAGAGCGCGGCACTCAGCTTACCACATGGGGCTCACAGACACACTGACTAAAGTCTCTACCTACTGGTATTATACACCTGAGCGAGTACATGAGTTTGATCGTAAAAAAGATAACACATGCTGGCGGGGATGTGGGCACCGAGGTACTTTAACGCACATACTCTGGGACTGCCCGCTCTTGGGGCCTTACTGGAAGGAGGTGTTAGACGAAATAGATTCTCACTTTGAAATTGAATTGCCTCGCTTCCCGGCCTATACCTTGTTAGGGCTTCCCAATGATCTAATGTACCCCCTCCGTTCTCGCAGGGGCAGGCAGATAGCGATAGCACTGGGCTCCGCTGTTCAGAATATCTTGATTCACTGGCACACTGCTGTGATACCGTCTATCACTGGCTGGCTTCACAGGTTGTGGCATGTGCTAGGTATGGAGAAAATGTCCCTCACAGTGGCGGGTGACGTGGAACAGTTTGGGGAGCTCTGGCAACCGTTTCACTCCCTGTTGCTTACTGAATTTAGGGAACTTACCTGCCCCAAGTACCTCCGCCTTTTGCGGCTCCCGGCCCCGGTGGGGTCTGCCCCGTGATCTCTCTCTGGACCTCTCCTTCTTGATCTTGTGACCTGGATGTGTGACGCGGTAAAGGATTGTGCACTGGACGGGGGGTGGGTGTGGGGGTGGAAGTTGGGGGTTCGGTTGTTGGGAGGGGTTGTTGGGCGGGGGGGTTTCATGGAAAATGTCATGACATGCTGGGACGACAGATGCCTTCGGTTATTGAATGGGCGTGACTTGTGGAATATCGACTGTTGACAGCGCCTTTCGATGCTAGCTTCTCCGCCCTGCTGTATATCACTGAGATGTCTGTTTGTCCTTCTGTGTTGTGCTGAATAAAATACTTTAAACCTAAAAGAGAACCAATCGAAGACACAATTGGCCTGCCCGGAGGATTGTTAGGGTCTTTATGTAACTTGGGCAGTAAGTATAAGACTGCTATTTTTGGATTACGGTTCAGCAAGAAAGAGTGCTCATCCCATTCAATAGTACCACTCGTGCGCCAGTTTGTCAGCATCTCATAGTAGGTGTTGTTACTTTGTTCAATTGACTGTAAGGAAGAGACTTCATAACATTCTTTCACATTCAGTTGTCTCATACCCTCATTAATGTAGTTCCCCACATCCATTACAACTACATTCCCCCCTTTGTCAGACTGACGAATGACAATAGAGGAGTCGTATTCCAATGACTTAATGGCTACTCTTTCTGCTTTGCTTAAATTGTCATTAGACCAACACTTTTTCTTAGCAAGATTCTTAAAATCATTAATGACCAAAGTTTAGAATGTGTCAATGCTACAAGCAGGCAATGTTGGGTTAAACGTAGATTTTGATTTGAAATGATTCGGACAGTTCAAGTCTATTCTATAACCCAAAGAGATTGCATCAATAGGAGTATTCTCTGGTGTACCAAACTCCAAATCGTTCATGGCAATTAAAGTTTCCACCTCCTCAATAGTCTCAGGTGCCGGCTCAATATTGGAAACAATCATTGCTGCATTTTTAACCTTAAGTTTGTTCCATTTATGCAGCCGCAATTTTCTGGTAAATTTAAACAAATCTACTCGTTCCTGAGAGTAATTAAAATTAGCCGCGGGACAGAAAGAGAGGCCAAATTGCAATACATCGTGTTCTATGTTAGACAGTAAATGAGAGGAAAGGTTTACCACATTTGCCGATTCATTTTCCTCGTATTTTCTTTTGACCCCGTGTTTCCACTCCCACTGGGGTTGTTGTGTTTCCACTTGTTCCAGCTGCCCCTCCTGACTGGCTGTTGTTTTTTGGTATATTTCCTCCAAGATTGCCTCTTCCTCTGCCTTTTCCTCTGTATCCTCTTCCTTGCCCCGACCTCTGTCTATTTGCCAGTTCTGTTGCTGCGAAGTCTGGTTCATCATCTTGAATTCCTCCGAAAAATTTGAGGCCTTGCTTGTACTTTTGGGTGCAGTTTTGGGTGCCTGTATTTGACCATCCTCCGACACATCACTCTCTACTACTTCCTCCTCCGATACTGTCGCTGTGGCACTCACTGCATCAATATTTGCTTGCACACCCTTCCTTTGCAAGTTATCATACTTGCGGCTAAAGGTAAATATGCGACCTTCTTGATAGTCAATTTTGTCTCTCAAAAATTTTCTTTCTTTTTTGGCCACAATTTCATCTTCGTGTTTGGTCATTTTTTTACTTATTTCCTCCATTTTCTTCGTGAAATTCTCAGTTGTATCCTCCTTCATTAGTTCCTCCTTTAAGTCCGCAATTCGTTTTAACAATGACATTCTAGGGGGGCGTGGCTAGCAGCCGATCATGGCGGCAGCATAAGGGACGAGCTCCGCAGCTGAAGCGGCCTCTTCGTCTATCCGACACATAATCCGTCACAATTTTCAAGCCCTACAGGAGGGTACCGGAGCCCAGGACCGGGCGGTGTAAGCAGCGAGAAGCGGTGTTCAAATCCGACGTCTGGAGACCGAGTTACGTCGCGGCTGCGATTTGGCCTACTTCAACCTCCTGAGCCGGGGTCTTTCCCTGGCCGAGTGGCCCAGCAGGAAGTGCGGTTGATCCGGGGGATCAGGACCGGAAGTGCCCGCAAGCCGCACTGGATGGCCGAACACACGACCTTCGCGTAGCCAGATTGGGCGCTGCCTACGGTTCAAAGAAGTGTGACAGAATATAGCACTATCGCCGGTGCCCCAGCCCTACTTGGAGTCGGATCGGCGGCCATAAGCGCGAGGGATCCTAAGAAGGTGGAGGGCAGCCGCCATTTTCTAGGCCGAAGAAGTCACTGCGCACTTAGTGACTACTGGCACGCTTCGCCCTACGGAACACCCTACCAGGGCCTGAGCACAGCACACGAACACATCTGGTTCGGGAGAGTGATTACGCCACTCTGGACAACCTGGAGCGGAGAGGCACGAACAGCACGAAACCTAAAAGCATGGCGGGGAAAGGTCCCAAGGGCGGCGCCACACAGACCCGCATTGAACAATATACCTCCGACAAACCAACTGCCTCCCCAGTGATGGTGAAAGATACGGGGGCAAAACTGCAGATACCCCGGGAGGAAAGAAGGCGACGTTGGATGATGTGATGCATGCTTTGGCTCAATTACAGACGGCAGTGGGTTCGATCTCCACAGATGTCACTTTGCTTAGAGCTGACCTCCACAAAATGTCGGAGATGGTTAAAGACATGGAAGTGGTTACAAAATCCCTAGTGGAGGATGTCTCCGAACTTCAGCAGGCAATGGGGAAGATGGCGCAGGACAATAAAATGCTGCGTGAGAAGCTTGATGAGCAAGAAGGGCGTTCTAGGCGGAACAACATCCGTATTATTGGGGTGCCGGAGTCGGAAGGAATAAGAGCCATGGACTTGTTTGTGGAGAGCTTAATCATGGATGAACTTAAACCAAAGGGCTTGTCTACCTTTTTCTCTGTAGAAAGAGCCCACCGCGTGCCGGGCGGCCAGCCGAAACCAGGGGCGACTTCGCGGCCCATAGTAGCCCGCTTGTTCAATATCCGCGACCGGGACGTCATCTTGCAGGCGGCCAGGACATCTCCTCCTATTAAACTTCAGAACTCCACCATTGCCTTCTTCCCCGATTATACGGCGGATGTCGCACGTAGGCGAAGAACCTTCTTCGAAGTTAAAAAGGAGCTGAGGACACGAGAATTACCGTACTCCATGCTCTTCCCTGCGAGGCTTAGGGTAGTAGCGGAAAACAAAACCTGGTTCTCCGACAACCCCGAGGCAGTGCAGGACTGGCTGGAGGGGTGGAGACCAGGACACCACCCGCGGCGAACCAACCGACCCAAGAAGGGCTGAAACACGGGACAACATCCGGACTCCCAAGCTTCGGGAGGGGGCCCAGAGAGCAGCGAGTCCTTGGGAGCAGATGGCGGCCGAGAGGACAATGAGGAACAGTAATCTTCAGACTTGTATGCTTTATTAGACATATAGTGCTGTACACGCACTTCCCGCCATTGGACACTGGGTGATGGACCTCCGAGGGTGTGAATGAGAGACGGCCGGCAGCGGAGAGTCCCTCACCCCAACGCGCAAGTACACTGTTTTGGGGATGGGATATGCACTCTGCTCAGTTGGGGGGGCGGGCAGTTTGGAGTCTGTGTAGCAGGGGGGCAGGGAAGGGGGTGGGTAGGGGTTCAGGACTGTTTACAATTCAGGACCACTTGGTCCTGCAAGTTTTTGTTTTGCACACACACATGTTTATTAGTATGTTTCAGTATTTTGGAAGCATCATATGTCGTGGGCACAGCCAGTTGACGAAAGGCTGGAAGGAGTCACATCTGCCCTGCACTCGTCTCCGTACACCATCTCACTCAAGGCAAGAAGGCCTCACGGCTGCCCACCAGTTTTTTCCCATGGCTAGGATAGATAACCACACCACACCGGCCCCGTTGCACGTCATGTCGTGGAACGTTAGGGGCCTAGGAGACAAGATCAAGAGGGGCCTGGTGTCGCAGGGCATTAAGAGACAGGGACCCGCAATAGTTCTTCTGCAATAGACACACTTGTTGGGGGCGGCCACACGGGCTCTGGATAGAAAGGGATATCGTATGATAGCACACGCGGAGTTTACCTCAGGGTCACGTGGCAGAGGTATTTTGCTAAGAAAATCCTCCCAATACATAGTGAAATCCACAATAGTAGATGATCAGGGTAGCTTCGCGGCAGTACATGGCCAGTGGGAGGGTAAACTGCTAAATGTGGTCTCCGTATATATTCCGCCGGCATTACAATCAGTAGCTCTGCCGGACCTCGGCAAATTCCTATTGGATCTCCCTGAAGGGGATTTGCTTATAGGTGGGGACTTCAATATGACACTCACGGACACCCTCGACCGATTCCCCGCACGAACACATACAGATGGCCCCAGCAGATTGCAGACCTTTTTGGACGCACAGGGTTTAGTGGATGTATGGCGTACACTGCACCCAGATCAGCAACAATACTCCTATTACTCAGCAACCCACAATAGTCTTTCAAGGATAGATTACTTTTTCACACTGGGTAACGGTCTCCTTAACATTGGCGAGGCAAAAATACAGCCGAGAGGCGTCTCGGACCAATCACCGGTCACCCTGACCGTCACTAGCGCAGGTACCAAACGCAAGAGGGTATATCCGATATTTCCAGGGTATCTTAAAGCCCCACAGATAAGTAAAGATCTGAAGAAAGTGACCCGGCTTTACTTTGAGGAGAACCAGTCCTCGGTGGACTCCCCCTTCATACTGTGGGAAGCCTACAAAACGGTGTTCAGGGGTCAGGCTATCGCAATAATAATGAACCACAAGAAAGCACACAGGAAGGAAGCATTGGACTTGGAGTTGGGCCTTAAGAGGGCTAACACTGCCCATATGGCAGACCCATCGGAGGACACACTTCATGACCTACAGATACACCAGCGCCGCCTCAACAATCACCTGAGACGTGTGACGTTGGCGGACATCGCCGCGACTAAACACAGGGTCTATGATATAGGGGACAAAGCTAGCAAACTCCTGGCGTGGCTGGATAAGAAACAGGGGGGGGTAGGAACATATTACAACTTACAGACTCCTGTGGCATTGTCCACACCCAACCGGGTGACATAGTAGAAGTTCTGGCTGATCACTTTCATGACGTGTACACTCCAACGATAGTGGTGACAGAAGATGAGGCCCGGAACGCCCTCGAATGTGTGCCTCTGCCAAAACTGACGGACGAGGCAGCGAAGGATATCGATGCCCCCTTGACTATCGACGAAATTCAATTGGCCATTAACTCCCTTCATTCGGGTAAGGCTCTGGGCCCCAATGGGGTGCCCATTGAGTGGTTTAAAATTATGTCTGAATCTCTAAGTACGCCCCTTCTTCAGATGTATGAGGAGAGCAGGTTGAAGGGAACATTGCCACCGGATCAACGGATGGTGACTATCGTTGCTATCCCGAAACCGGGTAAACCGCCCAGCGACTGTACATCGTATAGGCCTATTTCCCTCCTAAACCCGGAGGCCAAAATAATAGCTAAAGTGCTGGCAAACATACTTATGCTGTGCTTAAGTCAACTGATTCACCCGGATCAATCCGGTTTCATGCCGCATCGAAGCACGGCCCTAAACCTTCGCAGGGTACACGGAATTGTGGCGAGACTCTCAATGTTGCAGGAACCGGCAGCGATCCTATCATTGGATGCCAAGATGGCGTTCGACTTGGTGGAGTGGAACTACCTCTTCGCGGTGCTCACACGTATGGGCTTTGGCCCAGTATTTATTTCCTGGATACGGATGCTTTATAAAGATCCCATGGCCAGGGTAGTAGCTAATGGCCACATTTCTCGAGCCATACGTTTAGGACGTGGCACACGACAGGGATGCCCACTCTCGCCCCTCCTCTTTGCTCTGGTTCTGGAACCGCTAGCAGTCACTATCCGTACTACGCAGCTCCTGAAGGGGATCCAATGGGACTCACAGTGGGAAGACAGAGTGTCCCTTTACGCGGATGATATGTTAATATACCTTACTGACCTAGAAAACAGCCTTCCCAACCTCCTAGCACTTTGTAATTCACATGGGCGAGTATCAGGTTATACCATCAATTAGGCGAAATTGATACTTTTCGAGCTTAAGGGGCCACTCCCGCCACTGCCAGATTCCTGTCCGCTGGAGATAGCTCCCTCTTCCTTTAAATATCTGGGAATCCACATCACTCGTGATGAGGCGGAGTTCGCGACTCAACTTGCAGCCTCCCTTGCTCCGACTCCGTGACGATGTGCAACACTGGAAAGAACTCCCTCTGACATTGCTGGGCAGGGCAGCATTATTTAAACTGATGGCCCTGCTGCGCTTTTTATACGTTCTTGAGAACGCCCCACGCTTGATACCAGACACCTTCCTACAGAGAATAACGGCACAGATCACGAGTCTGCTCTGGGGAAACCGGCCAGCTCGGATCTCGCACACAAAGCTAAATAGGAGCTGGTACGATGGAGGCATTGCACTGCCCAATATGAAATTGTACTATTGGGCGGCCCAACTCAAGATTCTTAATCAGTGGGTGCACGCCCCGCAGGACGATCCAGCATTTAAAGCAGACAGGGCACAACTGGGTACGAATAGTTTGCTGGCACCACTATATCATCGAGGCACTGCGGCAAAACTCATAGGGCCCACTAAACACACCGTTCAACTGTGGTACAAGGCACAAGCGAAGTTACATTGGGATGGGACCATCACAAAACTTACACCTTTGTGGGACACCAAGGCACTGGGTCATCTACGACGCACTAAGGGCTTTACCCAATGGGACAACATTGGGATATCAACTGTGGGAGACATGTGGACTAGAGAGGGAGATGTTTCGTTCGCGACCCTTCAGGAACAGTATGAATTGGGGGATAACGAGCTGTACAGATACATACAGATTAGACACGCCCTACAAGCGGCAATCCCACCAGACACATCCCCACCGGAATCCTCCCCGCTGGAGGACCGTCTGCTCACAGATTTCATACAGGAAGGCGCAACCTCACTAACATATCGCAAACTAATCAATAATTTACCTGACCCACTGGAGAAGCTAAAAGACAAGTGGATGACTGATGTCGGAGATCTAGACGAGTCCGACTGGAACGCAGCCATGGCGTCTCCACGTGAGGCAGGTATATCGTCCAAATTCCGTTTGATGCAGTTAAACATTTTACATAGGATTTATTACACCCGAACGACACTACACAAACTGCAAAGAGCGGACCACCCATATTGTCTCAGGGGATGCGGGGCAGAGGGCACGTTTATACACACGCTGTGGGAGTGCCCATGTGTTGTTAGGTATTGGCAACGGGTTCTACGTACCATTGCACAGACACTCCACACCTCACTCACACTGGACCCGCGGGTATGTTTACTGAATGTGTGGGTGCCTACAGATCTTACTTTCTATGAAAGGGTGTGGACCACGATAGGGCTTGTCATAGCCAAACGAGATATCGCACAGAAATGGGGATCGGCAGACCTCCCCACACTGGCACAGTGGATCATAAACATGGACATGCTTATGTTGACAGAAAGAGCAGTCTACAAATTAAGAGATAACCGGCGCAAATGGAATGGGGTCTGGCAACCGTGGAATTCCTACAGGGGGGATATTTGTGAGCCGTTGACGGAAGTGGAGCTTGAAGGTTCTGATGATGAAGAAGAACACTGAATAGGGGCCGAGGCCAATGGTGGGCTATTTGCTTGGAGGGAACAGGGCTGGTCATGTAGCAGTGGGATTTGACGGGCGGAGATGCAGGTGGGATGGGGTCTTGGGAGATTTATACAGCTGGTCCCTCACATGACAACTATGATGCTAGATAACACGCTAAGACTAAATTATTGCCGTGCTGATTCATGTGTGCAGTTTCTTTTAGTTTATGTTCAATATGAAAACAAAAAAACACAAAAGCAAATTGTATTTTTACTGTGAACTCATTCGTTCCACATATCTGATCATTTTGATAATTGATGCTGCCTCTACAACCGGACGAGGTTCCGAAGTCTCCGCATTGTTTACATTTACTTCATACTGCGAGCCGGCCTCAGGGTTGTAGGCATATATGTGTAAGTTGATGATGACGCTATTTGATTTTGCAATAAAAATAAATAAAAAAACAAAACAATGACATTCTATCTTTCAGTGCGTGTTTGATTAAGATAGAAAGCATTCGGTTTGAGCAATCCATCAAATTCTCGGCCCATTCTTCCGCCAGCTCAATGTCTGATTCCTCATGCGAAGGAGCGATTAGAATTCTCAATCCTCTAGGAATTCTTTTCTCCTCCTGATATTTCTCTAAAGTGATAGCTTCCCACCACCGCGATATTTCTTTCCGTATCAGTTTCTCAAGTTTCTGGTATTTATTCACAGTTACTTTCCCAGATGAAAGTGGCTCCTTGCTGGTAGAACCGTTTGTGGTTTGCACAAACATGGATTGAGCCCTTAGTCTCCTGCGTGCTTCTGCATCCTCTTCCATTGTTACTAATCACGTGGGGATCCCTCCTCCTGCATGCATGAAATTGTAAAATTTTTTGGAACTAGCGCAGATGTTTAGTAAAGTCTATGATCGTATCTCGAGGACCCACGCACCCTGATCCCAAAATGTACCTCTACTGAAAATGTGCATTCTGGAGCATGTACGAGCAACAATTAACAACGACAAAAGCAATGCAATGGCCAAACACATGGAGAAGGAACACAAAAGGAATTGGAAAGAACTAAAATTCTTTGGAATTGAAAGCGTTGGGATAAATCAACGAGGAGGGGATCGTGAAAAAATAATGCGACAGAAAGAATCAAAACATATTATGAGTTTCCGAACCCTCAATCCTCATGGGCACAACCTGGATGAAGAACTACACTGCCATCTTTGAACTCAAAACTATTGAAATGACCATGAACTATATCTCTCTCAATAACTTTTTAACAACTTTTTCACCTTCATATGAAACAATTTAGAACACCATTTATTTTGTTTATTTAGATGCACAGGATAAATAGTAGGAATAGAAATGTCACATGGGAAGATGTATCATAGTACGGGCTGGATTGCAAATTTTGAATTGACCGCCCACTAGAGGGCTATATCAAATATGAACTAAATGTTTGAAATATTGCAATAATTCATTATCCCACTGGAGGGTTTAAGTTGCTTTGTGATTCCCATGTTTTATTGAATTGTTTAATGTTTAAAATCAGAAAATAACACCATCGTCTGAATGATGGGTCAAAAACTACATGTCCCATAATTCCTGTGTGACTAACAGGAAGTGAAGTGTTGACATGGAGGATGTTTTGTTATTTAAACAGTGTAAAACAATGTAGTGATGGTTTCCTGTGAGCAAGGTCTCCGTAGAGACCGAAACGCGTCAGGTGGTGCTGGTTTGCTGACAAACGAAAATAAATCTAAACCGATCTACTAACAATGGTGTATGGCTGTAATTGGAAAAGAATATCCGGGAGTGCATGGAGACTTAACTCCTCTTACGGGGAAACTGGACTTGATTTAATCGCAGCTTGGTTCTGCCGCGCTCCGTGTGCACCGCCCTGTGGACCAAACGGGAAGGAATATATATATATATATATATATATATATATATATATATATATATATATATATATAATTAATATTTTTTAATAATTTTTAAATAAAAATAATATACATTAATTTTTATATTTAAAAAAGATAACTAACTATGAAAAATGTAAATGTAAATAAGTTTTATTTTCAGATTAAACTAACAGTATTTATAATACTAGCTAGTTTAAGAAAATACATATTTTATTTTAACAATATTTCCTCCGAGGTTTTATTTTAAGTCTAAACCTCAATTTTTCATGAGAGGGTGTTGCAGAATTAGTAGTTGGCCATGTGTCATGCTGGATTAACTTCTGCTTTAAGTTGGAGTACATTTACAACTGTTTCGTGTCCTGTTTGGCAGAAGTAACTTTGGAATTCAGTTTGTGAATAGGATTGGGCTTATTCCTTTATGGGATGGTGGACATCCCTCTTTAAATACCTCTTTACTCATCTCCTAACTCTCCCATGCTGTAGCAAGTGCTCCCCAATTTCTAGCAACTTCCATCTGTTCCTATCACATTTACTATTAAAATGTATGCATACATGTATACATGTGCAGAGACTCCAGAGTAGAGGGGGAGATTTCTTGACAGCTAAAGATAGGAGAGGTGAAGGCAGAACCTTTGCACGTTGGTTTGTGAAAAGCATTATGCTGTATGTTAGTAGTACTATGGGAGTATTACTAAATGTACTACAAAATACAGTTTGTGAATGGACCCCATTGTTTTTTGAAAAAATAGCAAACAGGCAGGTGTCCATGTTAGGGTGGAGGATTAAAAGAATTTGAATGCTTGCCTGAAGTGATTGGCCTAACCCAGCCATACTGGACTTTCAAAAGAGATCCTTACAGTCGACCGACTATTCCCCAGCACTCCAGATTTAGAGATGAGTCTGACATATAAAACTTCCTCTGGCACAATCCTAGTAACACTGAAGAGATGAAATGGAAGTCTATCTATTTATTTACGTTAGAGAGGAAACATAAACAGAGACCGTCAAAAAGGAAGTGTGGAAAAACAGAAAATGGACAGCAATAATAAGGCATTTTTTACATCCTTTATATTCTTTTATTCTGCTTATTCTTCGGTGTATATAACAACTCAGCTAACATGTTTTGCCCAATCACAGGTTTCATCAGGGCTGCAAAATGCAATAAATACAAATATGAGACCCACAATATTTACATAGTGTTAAAACATGCTATATAATACTTAACCAAATTGCAGCATTTTACAAATAAAGATGTGCTTCATTCACCAATTAGACAGCTGAAGACCAAAACTTGAAACATGTGATTGCATACAAAAGTGTAATCTGCAAAACAGGTTGATCAGGAATTACACCTTCAATGGCAATGATATCAACGAAATGCTTGAACAAATCATAATCACAAGCACAATATCCTAAAGTAAACCATAAGATCTAGAACAAACATTATTTTGAAGCTGTGCATGGAAAAGTAAAATTAATAACAACGCAGAAAGACACACGCCTTCATGGATATGTAAACAGAGAAGTGCAATCAAATGGCATACAGAAAAGGAGAAGAAACAAAGGGAAATAATGATCAAAAGAGAAAAGATGACAATTTCCCCACAACTAGTACTGAAGCACAACTTGATTACGACAGCGGTTTAACAAACATAAAAAAGCCTCACAAGATACATATCCATATTCTTACCATAAGTCAGTTAAAGCAATGTTCCAAAAAAAAAACAGACTATAATCATGAAATTCCATAACTGTAGCAACTTTCCAAGGTACACTAAAATATCACATCAATAGCCAAAAATGTATTACCATATTAGATCAAAGCCAAAACTTTAAAAAACAAAAAGGAATATGTGAATAAAACATGAAAATCCCAGAGAAACACAGAAAAACCACACCGAATGGACGTGTACGTACCCAAAACCAAACATGCCAAAAAGAATGCAATAGCAGTAAATAAGTGAATTCACTGCATTAACCATTTACCTGAAAAAACCACCATCTTCACATTTGATCATATTGTGTATCATATTGTAAAAGAACAATAAAAAGAAGAGAACTTAAGCCGCATTATACAGTATGCTTTAATACGATGTAAATATTGTGTGTCTTATTTCTGTGTTTATTGGTTTTACAGACCAGAGGAAGACTGTGATTGGGCGAAACACCTTGGCTGAGTTGTTGTTACACTACAGAAGATTAAATGAATTTAAAGGATAACAATAAACTTGCAGTGCATTTACTGCTTGTTTCTGCACTTTCTTTTCAATACTCTTTGTTTATGTGGCCTCTTTAATGTAAATAAATGTCTTTAATGTTGGGCCATCTGGTAGATGGTTTATAGGGGTAGGACATAATCATTTGTTCATAGTGGATACTACAGGTGGTTCAGTAAGAGGCCCCTAGATGCCAATATTTTTTAGAAGTCTAGCTATTTCCTGATAGTTCAGCCCCTACTGGTCTTTCCCCACTAGCTATCTACTTTTGAGTAGTCTCTGCACTGTCTCTAGCCAATGCTCTAGTAGTATATGTGCATGTAAGCTCAGCAATTGTATTGAGGAAGACCTGGATTTTCCTACCCACAAATATGTTTGCATCAAAAAGCAGAGCTCTTCTGTAAGTTGCACCAGGTTGTGGGTTACTCTCCTCCTGCTGTTCAGAACATTATTGGTTTCATGTAATTTAGCATGATTTATTGTTTCTCTTTCTTCTATAAAATGATTAGGTTGTGCTGTTATGCTACAGTTTTGGTACTTTGTGTTAAATACTAACCTGGTGTTTTCTGCTCAGTTTGCAGCACCCAACAGGTGTTCCAGATGATATCAATGGCTATGGGCCCGATTCACAGAATGAACTTAAGGCTCAATCCTAAACTTCCTACTATTTTGGTATTCACAGAATGCACTTACTACTTTTGGTATTCACAGAATTAACTTACTACTTTTGGTATTCACAGAAGTTAGGATTTTGTCTCAAGTTTGTCTTAAGACAAACTTAAGAGGGACTTAAGACAGACTTAATACAGACTTCAGACAGACTTAAGAAAAAATCCTAACTTAAGTCTGTCTTAAGTCTGTCTTAAGTTTGTCTTAAGTCTGTCTTATGTTTGTTTTAAGACCAAATTAAGACAAAATCCTAACTTTTGTGAATACCAAAAGTAGTAAGTTCATTCTGTGAATACCAAAAGTAGTAAGTGCATTCTATGAATGCCAAAAGTAGTAAGTGCATTCTGTGAATACCAAAATAGTAGTAAGTTTAGTATTGAGTCTTAAGTTTATTCTGTAAATCGGGCCCTATGTCCTTTGGAAGGACCTTGCAAACCCCTGAATTCTTTCCTCTTGGCATAAAAAGCAAACATAGAGTAAATTGGTTGTAGCAGAGTATTCACTTTGTCCCAGTTTTTGTCTACAAGTTGTATAGGAGTAATGACCAGGGTAGAGCGGTAGGAATCCCCCGCTGTTGTTGCGCTACTCATAAGGGAATCATCCGTAACTTGTCCATAACCTAACACATTCAGGTCCATTATATTGATGTATTTTATAGCCAGCGATGCACAGTTACTTCAGAGAATGGGAGTCACATTACATTTTATATGGAGGGGACATGGGAGAAGAAGAAAGAGCCCATTTGGTGGTAGTTCAGCTCTAATCAGTGGTAAACCCTAAGTTACATGAAATGCAGTTGTAGGATGCACAATGTGCGGTAAAGATATTGGGGCAGATTTACAAGACCTTTGCAACACTTTTGCGTCACTGTTGCGTCATTTTTGTGGCGCAGCGGCGGTGTAAAAAAGGAAGCAAATTTACAACATGGCACATCTAGGGAGATGCGCCAAGTTGTAAAGCCCTGCGTCACATTATACCTGCATCAAATATAATGTATGCAGGATGGGCTCTCCCACGCAGGAAAGCCTCGTAGAAGTGACACAGTGAAATCTACAAGATTTCATTGCATCACTTCTAGGACATCACTGTGTCAAAACCTTACACCTGCTTGAAGCAAGCATAAGGAGTGCTGCATTGTAGTGTAAATGGGTCTCAAAATGCATTGATGGAGTTGCGTTGTGCTTGCGACACAACTCCAGCTATGCGTGACTTTTGCCCCAACAGATGCTTCAGAATTTCTGACGCATCTGTTAATCCTTGCGCCATGGTGTGCCGTATAGTAAATACGGCACATCCATGGTGGCGCAAGCGTTTCTCAGGGTGGAGAAGGGAAAGTGACGGATCTCTACAGATGCTTTTCTTGTAAATCTTGCCCGTTGCATCCACCTAAACTGACTACCCTTATATTTTCAAAATAAGTAGGAGAGGAGTTAGAAATAGTGATTCTATACTTCTCTTTATATATTTTTCTTGATGATAAAGCGGTAGGTGATATAGTAGACAAAATATTTTTGTATGTTGCTAGTTTTGTCTTGATACAGTGATGGGTAACCATTTGTATAGACAATAGCAGCAGAATGTGTTTAGTGGTTGCTACCTCAAATGTGACTGTTTAATACATTACGGAGTTATAAACATTTTTGTAGCAAATAAAGATATGTTGCTCATCTCTAACTAACTCAGGAAGGTAGATTTTTTATTCTTTTAGCTAAGATTGCTGCAAAAATGTTGCAAATCTTATTATAAAGGGATCCCATTGTCTATAACCTGAGTAGCTCTAGATTTTTGGCATTTGTACAAATTGAGATACACCAGATAAACCAGAAGTATTTACACTCAAGTCTTCTTGAGAAGGGCGTTGGGTCTTAGCTTTAGACAGTTACCTGCCTTGGGCTTAGAAGAAGGTACAACCTTTTGAATGGAGCCCTCAGAGATTGAATTGGATTTATAATTGCTATCCCCTTGCTGCAGAGACATTGTAAGGCCCAGGTAAGTTGTCCAGGGCTCCCACCTTCCTTGGGCCCCCTTGGGGAAAATAATTTGCTCTCTTGTTCACTTCTGTATACTTCTTTATCTTTTATGTGTAATTCAATATTATTAGGCAACTAAGGGCTTCAATTAGCAAAACAAATAAATGGATAGTAAAATTCAAAGTTGTTCCAAACAGGGGCCCCAAAAATATTTCTTACCTAGAGCGCCCAAAATCCTTAAGTTGACACTGCCCTGCCAGACTGTCTAACAAGTGCAGAACTGTGGTCCAAGTACTGCTTTGATGGACCAGCTCAATGCTACCCAGAAAGTAATAAAGGCAACAGCAGTTTATATGAAGATGGCAAAAGATAGTAAACTTAGTCATTGTTGGGTGATAACCAGGCAAGATGTCTCTCATTTGAAATTCAGAAATTACTTGGTGAAATATGTGTTGGTTACTGGGTCAGTGAATTGGACTGTCTTTATCAGTTGTCTTGGCTATTATGGATCTCCTGACAACAGTACACTCCCAGGACAATAGCAGGGTAGCTGTAAATAGAGTAAAGCATCAGTGAGGAATTAAATACTCCCATAGTGTTACCATTAGTACTGTAAAACTCAGGTCTCTTAATTCTGCCCCTGCATAAAGAGATGTGAGTCACATCCTCTTGTGCTTGGTTCAAATAGATCCCTAATCTACTTCTTTCACATAAGGTGAATTGTTCAGCGTGTGTTGTTTGTGGTGTAAATAGAACTTAAGCTGTACATGATGGCAAAAATAGAATGGAGGACTTTGCAGTTAGGCTGTTGATATTTGCTCAGTGTTCTATGACACACAGAATGGAAAGTATGGGGTACCTTCCAAGTGTGTACACAAACAGCACTTGCTCATTGTCATTTGTGACAGCCAGATGAAGTAGATCTTTGGCCCCATTTTCCTATGGACAGCTCGCACATCCCCTCCTCCTACTCCAGCAGGACTCTTATTATGGCTGAGCAGAACTTGCAGAGTTTCCCTCCACAGAATTGCAAGTAGTTACATAAATACGCCACAAGATTCTGCAGAGTTCCACTAAAAAGGCAGAAAATATGCATGCCGCATTGCAATTTAGTGCCAGTAGTTTGAACAAAGCTGAAAAATTTGCCCAAATGCAACCATGTGATGCGTAGAGTTGTTGGCTATTCAGGGCAAATGCATCCATGTGATGCGTAGAGCTGGTGGCTATTCAGGGCAAATGCATCCATGTGATGCGTAGAGCTGGTGGCTATTCAGGGCAAATGCATCCATGTGATGCGTAGAGCTGGTGGCTATTCAGGGAAAATGCATCCATGTGATGCGTAGAGCTGGTGGCTATTCAGGGCAAATGCAACCATGTGATGCGCAGAGCTGGTGGCTATTCAGGGCAAATGCAACCATGTGATGCGCAGAGCTGGTGGCTATTCAAGTTGATCTTGCTGCTGCTTGAGTAGAAAATCTATTTGAGCGTCTGCAAATCTATTCGAGAAGCATCCTTCTGACAGCGGCAGCTCGCATCCGCCCACATTAGAAAATCACGCTAGGGAAATCCAAATCTTGCTCACACTCACTAGGTCACATTTCTGGAACCTCACAATAAAAAAATTCCTCCACGTGGTGATTGGAGGAATTTGGCCAGAAATTCATTTTCCAAAAGTAACACAGGGTCAACAAATACTTCCAGTTCCACTGGTGAAACATTCCCACCCCAGGCTTTTACCAATATTTCCAACTGCTCAAACACACTGACGTGCCCTGCAGCGGCCAGCATGTAGAGGGTAGGACCTGTGCTTTATGCATCATCTTTTACATTGAGCAGTAATGGCCCTCTATGGAGTGACAGGAGTGGTGGTGATTGGTTCCATTTTCGATTGTAAAGGCGTGCTTTGATTTTAACGTGATGTCTTTAAAAAGTCAGACCACCTTCACCCAGTCCCTCACCACTTTTGCACTTCCCTTCCCCTTCTCACCGAGAGCACTTTGAATGTAATGATTTTGCAATTACATTGAAGTAATGTCTTGAATATATGAGATACAATTTGTTGAATAACGTACGCAAAATACCAACATTGCATAAATAAATGCAATCTTCAGTTTGAACACTGTCAATTTTCCATCATTATTTACTTTCAATTGGTATAAACAAATTTGTAGTGTATGTTTGTATGATGCAATACAGAACTTATTTCGTACATTAGTCTCATTGCAACTCGGACCTCTCTCTTTTCATGTGATTGGTCGGGGCGCTGACCAGTCAGGCATGTATGGGGAGGCCATTTTCTCTGTGTATGACAAACAGTCAGCGCCCTCAGCAGTGGGTAAATCACTCCTCCCCTGCCCTAGAGTAGACCCGTCAACCCGCCCACTACCAAACCCTTCTGCTTTCCCGCAATGCAAGAAGTAGAAACATAAAATGGTATTTATAATACAATTTTAGGTTTTTGCTTCTCGCACTGTGAGAAAGCAGTGAGGTGACGCTCCTCCGCCCACATGCAGGAGCCGCTCCCGGCAGGAGGGTTTGTGATGGAAAAAATACCCCTCTTCTAGCTCAGATTTTTTAATTTTCAAGATCTAGGTCAAATCTTATCCCCAATAAGTTATGTGCATGCCCTTCGCAAAGGTTGACTTGTCATCTTTCCATTGCTTATTGTTGTATTTGGTAGCTAAACTGGTACTAATCAGGTCAAATATTTTCTCAGACAGTATTACTATGTCTAATAATGACACAATACTGAAGTCAGACTATTACAAAATGTGCCACATTATGCCTCATAATTTGGCTTACTTACTGCATGTGTCGCATAAATTGGTCCTCCTTTGTTGCTCAATTCCAGTTGCTCTGCTTATAACCATGCTGCGTTTGCACAGATAAACTTACTACAGATCATGCATTCCACCAGCTGAGAAAACGCTACTGACGATAATTGCATCTACGTAAATATCGGCATCATATTTCTTGCATCAATACAAAAAAATACTATTGATAAAAACTCTCACTGAACACTAAATGAATTTACCTGAATTGCTTGAACTATAACCACCCTTTAGATAAGGACTTCAGGGAATCTTTTGCATTTTTTAGCACATCCAGGGATCTTATTTATGGCTAGAAGGCTTTCTCAATATGTCAACTAATATATTTGTCGATACTACTATTTAAGGCTCCGAGCTCTCAGTCTCTGTTGACTCGCCCTCTCCATCTTTATCCTGGGAAAAACTCAGCCAGTAGCAATACTGGCACCAACAAAGAAGGTGGAGTCCTCTCTTTTATATTATATGATTTCATTGGCTGAGATCTTGTCATTTCTGGTCACTTCACCTGGTCCAGCTCTGGCAACTGTCAGTAAGAAGCTATCCTTATTTAGGTGTCAGCAACATCAAAGCAGAGGATTTCAGAGAATTATACTGTAAGATGTAGTTTTTCAATGCAGAGAAATAGCTGGAGGAGGGCAGGAAATGCAGGGCGGCAAGGAGGGGCTGCATCCTAGTATTGTTCCCCACTAGGGTGGTAGCTGAGCACATGGGGACACTGTAGGTGGAGAGGGCCAGTCACACCTCTTTTTCATTGCCCTGAGTGGGGCGTCAGGAGGGGAGGAGTAAGGTCAAGGGGTCTTATAAAGGAACATCTTCCAGGGCTGGGCCTCTTTGGCAATTGGCATTTACCCCCCACCCTTCAAGTGACTTACATGCAAATATATATACATATATATATAGATTCCCAAACAATCCAAGGAAGGGCACACTCAAACAGTCTCTGTAAGAGCAAAACGAGATTTATTCCTCAGTTGCAACGCATTTCCGCAAGATGCCTTGATCACACGCTGAGCAATGATAAGAAAGTGAATACTTAGACACATGAAACAAACAATGGACTATTTCTCATAATCACTGTGATGGCAATGTTACGGCAGCTGCCATTTTTAGGTCTTGCATGCGCCGCATATGAGGGCCTTTAGCCGTCGCTCTGCTCATTTACAAGCACACGAGTGTGCTTGTGTCGGCATACACCTTGCGGGAGCAAGCAGCGGCGAGTATGCTAATTGGCTGTTGCTCGCTCCCGCAAGACGAATGCTGCCACAATCACAAGTGCGCTTCAAAACAGTCATTAAGCAGAGTGAGGGCCGCGTTTTCTTTTTCTTCAAAAGCAGTAATTACTAAAGAAGATGGGTTTTGTCATCTCTTTGTAATATTTCATTTTACACGCCTGGGGGAACATGGTGGCCGGAAGCTAACTGCCGTGACAGAGCTCTCCCTACCTCCCTGAGATGTGTGGCGTGTGGAGTAGGCGGATCGATGTTGCAGTAGGATAATGTTACTGATAATGTTACTGATAGCCTGCTGAGGTGCTTTTTAAGCCGACTACGATGTGTTTCTTCCGCTTCATTTCCCTCCTTTGGATCCACCTTGTTGTAGCCGGTTGCTAAATCCGTGTGCTGCTGTTGCAGTGCTACCGCTCTGGGTCTTCGCGTTCGCGTCCGTGCCTCCGGCCCGCGGCCGCTCCCTTTGCTGCCCGGCTGCCTGTGAGTTTTCAACGGTCTCCTGCATTTCAGCGGGCGTGCGGGGAGGCGTTTTTTCCATTTGGCACTGAACTCCATGGCACTTTGGGGCTAAATTGCTTTCTTTCTTACTTTTACGCATGCCGTGCTTTTGTTTTGCACGTTCTCGCGGGTGCCCGTTTTGGAGCTTGTTGACTTTGTGGCCCTCCTGCCTGCCAGCCTGCTTGTCATCCCGCACTTTTTTGGATTTTTTTTGATGGTGAGAAAGACCTAAGTGTGGGACGTGCGGATGGTGCAGGGCGGCCGGGGCGGGGTGGTTTCGGAGCTCCCTTTTAGTCATGTCCATGGGGCTGCCAGAGTGTGGAGAAGGCGAGCCCTTTCATTTCAACCCCGCTTGCCTTTGAGTACTGTATTGACCTCCTTTTTCTAAATATCTCGGCAAACAGCGGGACTATAGGACTTACAAGACTTTAAGGAGGACTCCAAGCAGACACGAGAGGAGGTAGGAGCTGAGAGTGATGTAGGATGTGTTAATGATTTGGCCAAGGCAACCTTAAAAAATATATGTCTCCTTCAACCATCGAAGGAATACCTTTTGCATACCCTAAAAAACTCTGTACCTCAATTATTTTATCGTATGGAGAAGGGAGCAGGTAGCAGCCCGGATAGCAATGTGAGCTTAGTTAAAAGAAATACCCCACTGTGAACCTGCGGTCTGTCGGTATACTTTGCGTAATTGTTGCAGCAGTTCTCCAAAAATAATTTCTAAAACTAGCATCACCGCTTCCCTGAAATATTCAATCACACATTCATTCACCAGTGGGGCCCATAAAACTGTACTCTTTCTCTTCTCACTATAACTCTACTTCAGGGTCTGGTGAAACACAAAGGAGTAAGCTCTGTAACATTGGCGGAGTGTCTAAACCTATTTAACTAGTTATTATTTACACCTGCAGTTTTGAACAGTTTTCCATGGTTTTAACAAATATCAATTTTATTCAGACACACCACCATAGTGGCGATGAACCTGTTAGTAGAAAATAGGCGTAGGAATATACAAGACCAGCTTTCATTTTCCATTTGTCTAGTTTTATTAAAAGCAACATTTTTGCATGTCTGATATTTAAGCATTTATTAATTCTTTATTCAGGAAAAATTCTTAAAACTTTATTTCAATAAAAATTATCATTTATTTTAGAGCTCGGAAATAAACATTTATTTAAAGTTCAGTGGGAAGTTTAGCAAAGAACAGATAGTTCCGAATTTATTCTCTCCTAACATCCCTCACTAACACCCTCATCTTATCCTTCAATCCTGCAAAGAAAACAAGAAATGTATAAAGAGTCTTACATCATCCAGGAATCGATCTGCAATCTCACAGCACTTCGAGAGGAAATCGAAAGGAGCGATACTTCAACACAAAATCAGGGGTTTTTATACACTAATTTCCTAACTTAATCTATCTAAAAAGTATCTAACATCACCAATTCGGGTTCTGATTGGACAATTTTGGGGTGGGTGAGCGTCTCCTCACCATTACAGGATTGTGTTCACAGTGAATCAGCAACACCATAAAAGAGTATTGTTTAAAAAAGTCTTTGGCCTAGTCACATCCTTGACTTGTAACTTCATAGTTATTTACCACGTTCAGAATACTCAAATGTCCATGTTTTGGCACCCATCCTGACTTCCAGGACGCTGTAGTCATGAACTTCCATCAGAGCACAGGCAGCTCACTCTCACTTGCAGGCTTTGGGTGCACATGCGCAGCCCAGCACTCACTCGCAGTTCACCAGAGCAGCCATGTTTTTACTAGGCCTCAGAGGCCACTTTTGGAACTATCGTAGAAACAAACACAAATGTATGTTAAATATAAAACTAAAGCCCTTCTGTTTACCTCCCACCATACTAATGTTTTCCCCATTAGTTATTACCTAGCAGATAAGCCACATAAATGCATTTTATACTTACGTATCCAACTACTTTATAGCACAGAAATGTGTACAATAAGCATGATCATGCTGCATTTATTTATATTTAAGCTGTGCATTAGTTCACATCACAAAACCAATACAAATTAGTTAATTATATTGCTTCATGCAAGCAAGATTAGTATTCCCATGTGTGTTTATGTGTGCAACTTATACTATGGTTGATTATTTTACCACAACACACCATTAGTAAAAGTTAACGTTATGGAACATTGATTTCACGAGGGTACACAAAATTTAGTTTTTGCCACCTCGTTCCATCATAATAGGCCCCCTAGTAGCCTTGCTGTAATTACGAAACCAAAGGTTGTTTCACCTCCCATAGTGGTAGTAAAGGCTACCACCAGGCAGGCAGTAGGTGCTTCTGTAGGAGAGGGGACGTCCCAAGTCAGGGGAAAAGGTTGCAAGAAAAAACCCAGGGGAGGCACTAAGGTCAAAATTACGCCTTCACTGAAATCCATACTATAATATAATAAAGAGAGAGCCTAAAGCTTTGAGGCGGGTAATCTCAGGAACCACAGCACCAATCACAACACCCAATACAGCGTTGGAAAGGGCAGTTGCAGCAGAAGGACATAGGCTATGCAGACGCCCACCATATACATTTAAAAGGTAAAAGAGCCGTGCCAGCAAAGTAGTCCCTTGTGGGGGTGTCTGCGTTGTGCTGTGGGCGTGTGCTGGGGGGCGTGACAAACGCTGGGGGCCTGTGGTACGTTCCGCCCTTCATGCCATGTCTCATATCGTGTGCTAATCCCACCCTGCTTCCATTAAATACCCCTGCACCCCATAATCATAACCCACCTACCCCCTTAAACACTAACCCATCTTAACCCTATAAATATACCCTTTACCCCAAAACCCAAACCTATCCCTAAACCCTAAAAATACCCCTGTACCCCAAAACCCAAACCTAGCCCTGAACCCTATAAATACCCCTGTACCTCAAAACCCAAACCTACCCCTGAACCCTAAAAATACCCCTGTACCCCAAAACCTAGCCCTAAACCCGAAAAATACCACTGCACCCCAAAACCCAAACCTATCCCTGAACCCTAAAATACCCCTGTACCCCAAAACTCAAACCGAGCCCTGAACCCTTAAAATACCCCTGTACCCCAAAACCCAAACCTACCCCTGAACCTTAAAAATACCCCTGTACCCCAACACCCAAACCTAGCCCTGAACCCTAAAAATAACCCTTTACCCCAAAACCCAAACCTACCCCTGAACCCTAAAATACCCCTGTACCCCAAAACCCAAGCCTAGCCCTGAACACTAAAAGTACCCCTGTACCCCAAAACCCAAACCTAGCCCTGAACCCTTAAAATACCCCAGTACCCCAAAACTCAAACCTACCCCTGAACCCTAAAAATACCCCTATACCCCAAAACCCAAACCTAGCCCTGAACCCTAAAAACACCCCTGAACCCCAAAAACCATACCTAACCCTAAACCCTAAAACTACCCCTGTACACCATAACCCAAAACTATATCTGAACCCTTATAATACCCAAACACCCCAAAACATATACCTCAGTACCCCAAAACATATACTCCAATACCCATACTTACCTTATCCAAACATAAAAAAACATGCTTTTACCATTCATGCATTTACAACGAATTTCATAGTAAATGTATGCGTGGTAAAAGCATATAAAATGTAATGCCATGCATTATAATGGCATTGCGGAGTCATGGTACTTTCGTAATGAAAGTATGCGGAGTGATGGTAGCTCCCCTGTTCTCTATTAGCAGTCTGCTCTTGGTCTCTATAGGCGCTGGGATGCCTCAGGGTAACCGTGCGCGGTATAAAATTCAATAATAATAATAATAATAATGATGGTATGCGGAAAGAAAGTTGCAGAATAATGGGTGTTTGCCCTCCCCCAGTAAGTACATTGGTGGCACAGCTGCCAACATCTCCATCAACATACTCATATTTTTTCCCCATCCATTTGAAAAATGCACAGGTCTCTCTCATTGATGGCCAGCACCAACATACACTTTTAGACACACCTCCCGACAAAAGGTCTAGAATTGCGAACTTTAGAGCTGGGGATCAACGTTCGAATCTCGGCATCAGCTCAACATCCTGTGATTCCAGGCAAATCGCTTGGTCTCCCCGTGCCTACCACAAATGAATGTGTTCTTCTGTAATGTAAATTGTGCTCATGCCATGTTGTCGAGTTCGCGCTATATAATATTGCAAGGAAAAATAAAGTAGGGAAACTCGAGTTCACACACTACTGAACGCGCACTCTTAGGTGCATCAGCAGTGCACTGTGAATCGGAGCGTTTGGAAAGGGGCGACCACTCGGTCCCCCCGAAAGTATGGTCGGGTGCCCCGATCCTCCCGGGAAACCATTTTGGGCGGGGGGCGTGTCTCGGCTGGTATGCCCGAAGCGGCGTAGCCGGGGCGCGCCTTTTCCCACCCAAGAGGGGTTGTCCTAGACACCTACACCGATGGCCACGCCCAGTAGGCGTACCTGGGGTGGGTACACGCCCTCCCGAAGAAGAACAAAGAGAGCAGGAATCCGAAGAAGTGTCCTCTTGTTCCTGTGCTTGGAAGGCTGCACCCACTCGTTGCTCGTGAGCCCTCGACGGAACAAGGAGCCATTTTTGAGAACTTGTAATTCTTGTGTTTCTCTTTCAGTGACTTTACAGCGAAGGGTCCAGGACCGTGCTGATCGACCCGGAGTGGATAATCGAAACCATGTCTGGCAAGAAGGCAGGAAAGGGTTCTGAGACAGACCAGGTGCTTCGCATGTTGGTGAACAGAATGGCGAGAATAGAACGGAGCATTGGACAAGTCCCAGCGCTTGGCCGGGATATGGCGGGCATTAAGAATCAACTGGCCGCAATGAACAAGCCTGGTAACCCAAAGAAGGTAATAGGCCCGGCATTGCCAGGAGTCGTCCCCGAGGGTAGAGGGAAACGGGTCAAGAGGAGGGCGGCGGCAGGGGAGGTTCCGGTCCCTGAGGTGCCCCCGGTCAGCCCTGCCATACCAGCTGATGACCCAGTACCAACCCCAGACGCGGGTCAACCGATTCCGGTTGTGATTACGCCCGCTAACGATGAGGATATGCCTCCTGAATTGGCCACCCAGTTGGCCGCTTGGCTCGATAAGAGGGCAGGAGGTGCTACGGCGCCAGGAGACACGGCCGAAGAGGCCAAATTACTAATCCAGCAGTTGCGGCAGTCGCGAGATGCCGCGAAGGCGAATCTCCCTCTTGTCTCCCCACAGGCGACACCAGAAGGACTGGCAGCTGGTCTCGAGAAAACGGCGGGAACAACGACCGCACCAGGTAAGCTCGCCTTGCCAGTGGCAGGGGAGGGCTCATTACCCTCAAGGCGGGAGAGGGTGGTTCAACATATCCCGATGGCCACAAAAGAATTGATCTGGGCAGACAAGTATGTCAATATGTTTTCATTGTTAACCGACCATCGCGAGATGGAGTATGCTAAAACACAGAAAGATTTGTGGCACCCGAGCGTCTGGCTCGCCAAGATGGCGGAGTTCAGGGTTGAGGAGACGATAACGAATTGGGCTAAGGCCTTTGCAATGTTTACTGCAATTATTGGTGAACGTAAGCCCGAGGTATTGCCCGAACTGTCTTGTTATCAGGCACGTATAATGGATTTTTATGAAAAGTATGAGGGGGGTGAATGGAAAGGTTACAAAATGAAGTTCCGTAAAGCAAAAGAGTATGATTCCTCTCTGACATGGGATTGCCTCGACTCAATTTCTTGGCATAAACAGCTCCTGCCTGGGGCGGCAAGAACTTCCTCGCCAGGTGGGAATGGGTCGGGGGTTTCCCGCCAGAAGCCCGCGGTGCCCTTTCGAGCAGGCACCGGTGACGATCACCAGCCGAAAACCGGCGGGAATGGTGGAAAGCGGGGGGTCTGTTGGGGCTTCAATAGAGGCAATTGTAACAGACCGCAAGGTACATGTAGGTTCAAGCACGTGTGTGCGGGTTGTGGGAATTCCTCTCACACGGAGAGTTCATGCAGATCGAAAAATAGCGGGTCGGGAGGTAAAGGAGGGTCCAAGCAGGACTGAGGCGGATTGTTGGGTACAATTGCCTACTCCCGTTGATCTCATGGCTATGACTCCTTGGTTAAACAAATACCCTGATTATGTCTCCGCTGGGGTGTTGAGGAAGGGATTCTTATATGGCTTCCATATCCCGGCGGGGGATTTTCGTGGGGAACCTTTTTACAAAAACCAGCTTTCAGCACAGCATAATCCAGGTGTGGTGGAAAGAAAAATCGCTAAAGAGGTGAGCCTAGGCCGAGTGGCTGGGCCTATTCGGCTCCCGCCAGTGGCGAATTTCATCTGTTCCCCGTTAGGGGTGGTCCCCAAAAAGGACCCGGGGGAGTTTAGGCTGATCCATAATCTGTCTGCTCCAAGGGGTTTCTCAGTAAACGATGCTATTGACTCAGAAGTCTGTTCGGTGCGGTACGCATCGTTCGATGATGCCGTCACCATGTTAAATCGCCTGGGCCCCGGGGCGCTGATGGCGAAATCGGATATCGAATCAGCGTTCCGGTTGCTCCCGGTACACCCACAGGATCAGCGTCTGCTAGGTTTTGCGTTCCAAGGACGTTATTACATGGATAAATGCATGCCGATGGGTTGCTCCATTTCTTGTGCCTATTTTGAAAAATTCAGCTGTTTCTTAGAGTGGGCATTCACCGAGGCCACGGGGCATAGGCATGTTATGCATTACCTAGATGACTTTCTGTTCTTGGGAGCAGCCGGCGACACGAAATGTGCGCAGGCGCTACAGGACTTTTCCATCCTCATGAGGGAGTTTGGAGTGCCATTGGCACCAGGTAAGACGGTTGGACCATCTACTTCACTTGAGTTTCTGGGAATTGAGCTCGATTCTGTGGAGGGATGTTTCCGTTTGCCAGTGGGAAAGGTATCTAAATTCAGGGCTTCCCTGGAACTTTGCCTTGGTAAGGCGAAAGTGACCCTGCACCAGTTACAGCAAGCAGTGGGTCAGCTTAACTTTGCCTTGAGAGTGATACCAATGGCCCGCCCCTTTTCACGCTCTATTGCACAAGCTATGGTTGGTCTCAAAGAAGGACACCACCGCACGAGACTGTCTGCAGAGGTTCACCAGGACATGCGCATCTGGTTGGCATTCCTGGCGGACTTCAACGGTCGAGTGGTGTGGAACAAGCCGCCAGCGTCCTCGGACGAGCTGGGTTTGTGGACCGACTCGGCGGGGAGCGTGGGATTTGGCGCTATCTTTGGTAATCGATGGTCGGCGCAAACATGGCCGACGTGGTGGCACACCAGCGGTCTCACAGGTAACATAGGGTTCCTTGAGCTATTCCCTATTTTTGTTGCTATAATGGCATGGCCGAACGAGTTCCGAGACCGCTCGGTGGTATTTTGGTCTGATAATATGACTGTTGTAGAATGCATTAACCAACAGGCAGCACGCTGCAAATGGATCTTGAGATTGTTGAAGAAAATTGTGCTGCTTTGCATGAGACTGAATGTACAGTTCAGGGCGAAACATGTGCCGGGTGTACTGAATCATGCGGCTGATGCACTCTCTCGTTCACATATGCAGGCGTTCAGGGTTTATCTACCTACAGCGGACCTAGTGGCAGCACCATTCCCCGAAGCACTCTGGCTAATCGGTGCCCCGGATTACAAGACCTTGTGGCAGCAAGCTTAGCCCCCAGGACGAGGAAAGCATACGAAGGAGCGTTTCGTTCCTATTGTGCATTTTTGGGTCCAACAGGGAGTCAGAACTGGGGTCAGGAGGATTCCTTCCTTGGGTTCCTGGTAGCTCTGCACAGAGAAGGCCGATCAGCGGCTACGGCCAATAGACACAGGGCGGCCATCTCATTCATGGCGCAGGTGCATGGCATCAAAGACCCAACAGGTTCCTTTTTGGCGAAAAAAGCCCTTCGCGGCTGGCAGCGCCTCGAGGGTCGCAAGCAAAACGAGAGGCGCCCGATTGGCTTAGAAAGGTTGTCCCTGCTCATGGCAAAACTGCGCACGACATGCTCCTCCCAATTCGAAGCAGTGCTGTTCCGGGCAGCTTTCGCATTAGCGTTCCATGGGGCTATGCGGGTGAGCGAACTGGTCGCAAGGAATAAGAAAGATGTGGAGGGTGGCTTGTGCAGGGATCACATCCTAATTAGGGGTGATTCGATGATAGTCACGATATCTAAGTCCAAAACTGACCAGGGAGCGATGGGAAACAGTGTTGTTGTCCAGCGCATGCGAGGTTCCCCTACTTGCCCGATAATGTGTATAGAGGAATACTTGGCACTGAGGGCGGATACATGGGGGGGAGTTTGCTGAGGCATATCGATGCCACCCCACTGACGAGGTTTCAGTTCCAGAGGGTGCTAGCACTGACAATCGCTGCGGCGGGAATGGACCCGTGCGATTTCGGGACCCACTCCTTTAGGATAGGGGCTGCTACTGAGGCTATAGAGTCAGAGTGCAGAAGAAGTGAAACAGTTAGGACGATGGTCCTCGAATTGTTTTAAAAGGTATGTGCGATTGCACATGTTGTGAAGTCAAGTTACATGCACTCACGCTTCTTGTCTTCTGTTTGATTTACAGTTTCGCGAGCATGTCATGCTGGGCGGAATTTGCAGTCGACCCAATACCAGGGGACCAGCGGTCATGGATCACCGTCTGAGGAGAGAGTGGTTTGGGTTGTGGGCCACTCATACGTGAGGCGGGCTGGGGACGTATTCAAAGCAGGTGACGTGACTTGCGCAGCTGGGGAATACGGGTACAGAGTGGCCTTCCATGGAAGGGGCGGGCTCTGTATTGACCAATTCGAATCGTTTATTGAGGGTCTCTTAGGGCGGCAGAGGTCACCGCCATCTGTAGTCATAGTACACCTGGGGGGCAATGACTTGGTGACACTGGGTAGACGAGTATTATTCGAGCAAGTGTTGTCGGCCGTTAGCTGTTTGGCAAAAAGAATCCCGGGGTGCACGATTGCCTGGTCCCACATGATTCCCAGAAAGGTGTGGCGGGGGGGCCTTTCAGTGTCAGCACTGAACCATTCGGTGAAGAAGGTTAACAACAAAATTGGTAGATTGTTTCGCTCGGCGCAGTTGCATAGCATTCCTCATGGGTGTATTCGGGGTGATCACATGTATCTGAATGATGGGGTTCACCTGTCCCGGGAGGGGAATGTTTTTCTCATAGGAGACTTCATAGCATGGCTAAGGGGTTTGAGGAAGCATGACCTTTAGGAGGAGTTTGGGGGGGGGGCGGATAGCCGGTCAACTATCCGGCCTGTGGCCGTAAGGTCATGATCGGTGAGCAGTAATTTCAAGGTCCCTAGAGGGGGGGCGCCACCCACTATGGATGGGAGCGCCCGGGGGGAGGCGGCCATTGGCCCCTCCCACTGGGAGGCGGCACCCACTAAGGATGGGTCACCTAAGGGGAGACGGCCATAGGCCCCTCCCAGGGGAGGAGGCGGCTATATGCCCCTCCTACGAATTTCCCGGGGCCCGGATATCCGCGACGGCGGATGTGATAGAGAGTGTGGGGGTGGAGGGGGAGTCCACGCTGTCCTTCCTACAGATACCTCACACGGGTGCTCGGACGAACTTTAAGATGGCATCGAGCGGAAAGAGGGGCCCCCAACAAGACAAGGGAAATTACAGTTGGCAATGAGGGTACAGTCCTCTGCGCGGCCGCCACTCACACTGTGAGGGCGAGAGTTTTTGGTAGTAGGGATCTGACACCGGTTAAGACCTTGCCGTTGGCCCTTAATGCTAGGATGTACAATTTTAATTTAGAAAGTATGCATTTGCAGGATGTTAGACTCGGCTAGGATACCTTTGTATTAGAGATTTGTTAAGGTTAGCCAAATACCATGTCTTCATCGAAATGTAATAAATGAAAATTGTACATGATTATGAAACTTTTATTTAATATTTTAATTTTGTTTCATATTTTAATAAATACGGCCGGAAGGGTGACTCCCTCCGCCTTCCAAAAGTTCAGAACTGCGTCCGTCTTCCCATCCTTGGGGATTGTGTTGGGAGGGGGTGACGGGCATCCCGGCCATATGGAAAGGGGCGACCACTCGGTCCCCCCGAACGTATGGTCGGGTGCCCCGATCCTCCCGGGAAACCATTTTGGGCGGGGGACGTGTCTCGGCTGGTATGCCCGAAGCGGCGTAGCCGGGGCGTGCCTTTTCCCGCCCAAGAGGGGTTGTCCTAGACACCTACACCGATGGCCACGCCCAGTAGGCGTACCTGGGGTGGGTACACGCCCTCCTGAAGAAGAATAAAGAGAGCGGGAATCCGAAGAAGCGTCCTCTTGTTCCTGTGCTTGGAAGGCTGCACCCACTCGTTGCTCGTGAGCCCTCGACGGAACAAGGAGCCATTTTTGACCCACCCACCAGCCCCTTATGGCAATGTTGGTTTTGCAATAAAGTTTTGCTCTGATAACATCTTTTTTCCGTCCGTATAGCAGGAGAATGAATGTCTAGATTGACGATGTGACTTTTGTCTGTCTGTTTTTCTTTTTGGAAGTAAACAGTTTGATACAATTAGGTAGGCTGATATTTTCTTCCTTAGTAGGTGAACAAATGTCGTATTTATTTTCTGGTCGGGTGGTAAGGTCATGATCGGTGAGCAGTAATTTCAAGGTCCCTAGAGGGGGGGCGCCACCCACTATGGATGGGAGCGCCCGGGGGGAGGCGGCCATTGGCCCCTCCCACTGGGAGGCGGCACCCACTAAGGATGGGTCACCTAAGGGGAGACGGCCATAGGCCCCTCCCAGGGGAGGAGGCTGCTATATGCCCCTCCTACGAATTTCCCGGGGCCCGGATATCCGCGACGGCGGATGTGATAGAGAGTGTGGGGGTGGGGGGGGAGTCCACGCTGTCCTTCCTACAGATACCTCACACGGGTGCTCGGACGACCTTTAAGATGGCGTCGAGCGGAAAGAGGGGCCCCCAACAAGTCAAGGGAAATTACAGTTGGCAATGAGGGTACAGTCCTCTGCGCGGCCGCCACTCACACCGTGAGGGCGAGAGTTTTTGGTAGTAGGGATCTGGCACCGGTTAAGACCTTGCCGTTGGCCCTTAATGCTAGGATGTACAATTTTAATTTAGAATGTATGCATTTGCAGGATGTTAGACTCGGCTAGGATACCTTTGTATTAGAGATTTGTTAAGGTTAGCCAAATAACATGTCTTCATCGAAATGTAATAAATGAAAATTGTACATGATTATGAAACTTTTATTTAATGTTTTAATTTTGTTTCATATTTTAATAAATACGTCCGGGAGGGTGACTCCCTCGCGCCTTCCAAAAGTTCAGAACTGCGTCCGTCTTCCCATCCTTGGGGATTGTGTTGGGAGGGGGTGACGGGCAACCCGGCCATATCACAAGCCTGTCACAGATAAGAAATGCTACCAAAACGAAATCCTACAAAACAATATACTACTGGCCGGCAGCAATTCATACCCGGACAACGTCGGGACGTGCTGCTAGTCCTTTTATAAAGTTATCTCCATTAGCACTCTGGTGTCTGGGCAGAATAACAGAATGGATAATAGATTGAAGGATAGGGATATGGATAAGGACAAAGTGGTGGCTTTAAATATGGCAACTGCTTCCACTTCGGCTGCAACTATGGTCACTACAACTATAGCTTCCAGCACCGCCATGAATTTGGTGGTTAGTGAGCTAAGCACTCAATCTTCCAAGGAACCTTTTGGTATTGTAAAGCACTCGTCTGTGCAGGACCATATAGTATCCATCCACCCATCAGTAGAACTATCAAATAGCTTCTCAGCATTAGAGATCCAGGAAACTGAGCAGGTTGACACCCCAATAACTTTAGTGAAAACAGTGCTTAATTTATAAAATTTTAAGTGCAGGTGGTGACATTTTGTAGGAGGCCACACCCACTCCCCCCCAGCTCCACCCACTTCCACACTGGCTCCACCCGCTTACTCTATTGGCTCCACCCACATCCTCAACTGGCACTGCTGAAAGCCAGAAGTAATACCTGGTCTGAATTCCTACCTTGGTAATATAATGTTTGACGTGAAACACATGGGTTTTCCGAGCTCCTTGTGAAGGACATCTTTAATAAAATCAAGGCAAAACCACACAAGAGACTGGATGTTATGACTTTTGGAACTGAAGATAATGAACTTTTTCTGACCGTGAAAGGCCTGACTCTAAAGTAAAGCTGAAATTACTACTTCTACTTCTGTTGCATTATGTGTCTCTCCAGGCTTGATTTTCAAATAACATTCTAAACTGCTAAACTATTTGTAAAAGACAATGCCACACCTTACAAACTTCTCAATTATTTTGCTCTCAAAACTTGGGGAATTCAACCACTGATATATGTACATATTGCTGCCAAAGGATATATGGCTCTGTAGAGCTCAGTGGTACAAGCCCACTATTAATGCATCTATCACATTAACAATATATTGGACTCTGCTAGATGCTCATTATGCTCCTCTCTGGCATATGCGGGACGTGTAAACTGATTTATGCACATCATTCACACATGTAATATGCCAAATATGGACATCTGAAACCTCTTAGTATATGCATATATAAGGTCTCCAAAATGTGCATATATCATAGGCTTGTGTAAAATGCAGTGTCACAGGTATGTCTATAGACTAGTATACAATGTGGACCCTTTGTATATGCATGGTATGCAATACTGTTGTATCTGAAAATTACACTGTTCAAATGTGCAGATGCCTTAAGCTTAACAGGGAATATAATGTAGGTCTGCAAACTTCACAGAACCACGTCAGAATTGTCCACCTGTGCAGTTTTCTGTTTTGACCACTCACCCTGCACTCCTACAGGACACATCTCTCCCTGCACTCATACAGGCACGCTGCTCAACCTGCACTCATACAGGCACACATCTCTCCCTGTACTCATACAGGCACGCTGCTCACCTTGCACTCATACAGACACACCGCTCACCATGCACTCATACAGGCACACCTCTCACCCTGCACACATACAGGCACACCTCTCACCCTGCACTCATACAGGAACACCGCTCACCCTGCACTCATACAGGCACAGTGCTCACCCTGCACTCATACAGGAACACCGCTCACCCTGCACTCATACAAGCACACAGCTCACCCAGCACTCATCAGGCACAGTGCTCACCCTGCACTCATACAGGCAGTGCTCACCCTGCACTCATACAGGCACAGTGCTCACCCTGCACTCATACAGGTACAGTGCTCACCCTGCAGTCATACAGGTACACTGATCACCCAACACTCATACAGGAACACTGCTTATCCTGCACTCATGCAGGAACACTGCTAATCCTGTGCTCATACAGGCACACCGCTCACCCTGTACTCGTACAGGCACACAGCTCACCCTGCACTCGTACAGGCACAGTGCTCTCCCTGCACTCGTACAGGCACAGTGCTCACCCTGCACTCAAACAGGTACAGTGCTCACCCTGCAGTCATACAGGCACACTGCGCACCCTGTAGTCATACAGGAACACCGCTCACCCTGCACTTATACAGGCACACCAGTCACCCCACACTCATACAGGCACATTGCTCACCCTGCACTCATACAGGCACACCGCTCGCGCTGCACTCACACAGGCACACCGCACATCCTGCACTCATACAGGCACAATAGGCTCCCTGCACTCGTACAGGCCACAGTGCTCACCCTGAACTCAAACAGGTACAGTGCTCAACCTGCACTCAAACAGGCACACCAGTCATCCTACACTCATACATGCACACAGGTCACCCTGCACAGCACTTACCATGCACTCATACAGGCACAGTGCTCACGGGCATTCAAACAGGCACACCAGTCATCCTCCACTCATAAATAAAGAAAATGGAAAGACTTAAAGCACACACAGTAATCTGTATAATCGTAAATATGCATGACCACACCTTAAATCCTTTTGGTACCTTTAGAAGAACACTGTCTTTCTGTAAACAGAACTTTTAAGGTTAAAAATGTTAATGCGCTGAGAGTCTAACAATGAACCCTCCATGTTCGTCTTTCCAGCAGCTGTGATTAACCTGCCCGCCCGCCCGGCCTCTCTTCATTGCAGTCGGCAATAAAGACAGGAAGCAGGTCCTGACACTTCGAGGGGCCGTTGCTGCCTTTAAAGCGTCTGTAGTCTGAAACGTATGTAAAATGCCCAAGACGAAATTGCATACCAGTTAATGTAATGCAAACGTCTCTTTAAATGTGCAGGGAGGCCAGGAGCATTGTTAGACCTTCTTCGGATGGCACCTTCATACCAAACTCAAAATTTCAACACTCTATTTACACTTTACAGCATTACTGCTGCCATTATCACATACCTATTGCAGATGTCCTGCTCTCCCAACGGTCAATGCTGTCAATGGCGATGTGCGGGCTGGGGCTGTAGCCTGGCTCCAATCTACAAAGACTCTGCAGCTCCAAGGAGTAGGGAATCGGGATTTGGCAACAGTGGTGACAAAAGCAATGCACGCCATGCTGAATTGCTAACAAAATGATCTGCACCCGTTACTTCTCACGTGGGCTAACTGCCAAATATCCTGTGGGCCCCTCCTCCAGCCCCTGCTCTTTGAAGAAAAAGCTTCCAGGCCAGCATGGGGTGGGGGAGGGATTCACAAGGAAGTGACCTTCAAATCAACTCTGCCTCGCTTTTCTCTGGCGCTGTGTGTCCTGCCCAGGCAAAAAAACTTGACAGACCTTCAGAAACAAATACACGGGCATTACACGGGCATTGTAAAATGATGCACCCACCACCGTGATGATACAACCCTGCCTCCAGGTTCACACATTGGCAGCTGCACTGTGAAATTACTTTCACAGTACTTAAACGCGAGTTTCAGGTTACGTACTGCCTGAAACAGCTAGTGGGTGTTTCTTTTGTTTACTGTACTGTACTACAGTAATCGTCCCATGTAGACCCAGCCCTGAGAAATAGGTGCTGGTGCTTAGCCCCGGAAACCACCGGCACAAATTAAGCAGTGAGTGAAAGAGAGAGGGTCTCGCCTCGAACTTCAGACGCACGGAACTCCTGAGCTACTTAACCAATCTTCTCTCATACCTCTATCATCTGCACAGCTTGTCCATTCTGTCCCTAGTTTTTCGGATTTTTCTGGGCACCCTGGGACGCTGGCCGATATCCTGTTAAGCCTGAAAGATGACATTGGCAGGAGGTTTACTTCTTCAGAGGCCAATCAGGCAGCCATCCAGGCCTCTTGTGAAGCACTCGCCCAGAAAGTAGAGGAGGCCGCTCTTGAGGCAGAATTACCTAAAATAAAGGAAGCCCTGAGTATATCTTCTGTTTCGATAATTAAAATGGTTAAACAAAACCAGGATTTGAAAGATGATATAGAGCGGTTGGAAAATCACTGAAGGAAGAACAACTTGAAAATGTTAAATGTCCCGGAAGATGTAGAAGGGAACAATTTAAAGAACTTTGTTGTCTCTCTCCTCAAGGCTACTATCCTGAAAGACTCAGAGGATAAGAGGATGTAGGCATGGACTTGTGTATGGATATTCAGAGGGTGCTCCGCGATCCATTCAGGAGAGTCCAAGGTAGAGAACGCCCTAGGAAAATTTTGGTGAAATTCCTTACATATACCATGAAGGAGAGGATTTTGTCTCTTGCTTTAAAAGCTGGTCAGATAAAATGCAGTTCTTTCTCCACTGTATTTTCTTTTTCTATCAGTTCGGATGTTTCCCATATTACGGCCACTAAGCAATGGGAATTAGGGAAGAGAATGACGATTTTGAATGCTCTGGGGGCTAAGACTCAACTGAGATTTCCTGCACCACTACGTATAATGTGGAACAACCACATGTATAACATACGTCAATTAGAAGAAGTTGATTCACTAATTGAGAAAATCAGAGAGGAAAGCAGGGGTGGGAGCCTGGTGGAGGAGTAAGTGTTAGTAAGGTGTGATTAGTGATTAGTGGGCTTGTTTAGTAAAAGCTGTGACATTGGTGTATTTTTGAAAAGGATACATGTTTAAGATGTATATCTGAGAATCTAGTTGATTAAAGCAAGTAGTAACTGCCACACGTCGAGGGAGAGGGGCTCTGTCCAAGGGCATTGCCCAGAGAATAAAGGGAGGGTTCCCCATGGGTGTAGAGGATCAAAGGAGATCACGGGTGGGAGAGAGGGTGGGTTTCAGGGGGGGTGTTAGGAGGAGCACGGGTGGAGTTGCTGAGAGAGAAATTAAAAAAAAAGTCAATTTTTTCACCGTAGCTGTCAGTGGAAATATATTTTAAGTCTGTTCAAAGTTGAAGGGAAACCTGGTATAGAATGACATCGAATGAAATAAAGTTCCTCTCATGGAACGGTAATGGTCTCCAATGCTCCCGAAGACAGAGACTAATAATGAAGTACTTGGAGCAGACCTCTGCACAGGTTATCCTTTTACAAGAAACCCATCTGGGCTTTCTTGAAGCAAGAGTCGTGTTTAGTAAATATAAATGGGTGAAGAGTTTTCATTGCTCAGAGCAAACTATGCATAATAAAGGAGTAGCGATTTTATTTAGATCTAACTCAGTAATCTGGGAGGTGGATTTTGGTGCAGGTGGGGATGGGGGGGGGGTGAACTTGCCATAGTGTCTTATTATGGCCCTAATGATGACAATCCAGCTTGTCTCCTTAAAATGCAGGCCATACTGGCAGAAGTTACCATGCCAATAATAATAGGTGACGATTTTAATATTCTCCTTCACCCTTCCAAAGACAGGTCTAATTTTAGCCGCTCTGTGGCTGCTCAACGCATGCGTCGGACAATGATTAACATGATGTATGAGCTCGGGTTAGTTGATTTATAGAGCTCAAAGAAGGAAGGTGAATCAGGTTTTACTTTTTTAGTAAAAAATGTGTCCACTCTTCCAGATTAGACTATATCCCTACAGATAGGTCATGTCTGGAGCATTTGGTAGATATTTCTATCCTTCCATCTATCTTGTCCGACCATGCCCCAATAATTTTTCTATATCGTAAGGGGAAATCAACAACTGTCCCTAGGTGGACATTAAAAAGGGCAATGTTGTTGAATGTGGAGTTAATAAGAACTATTAAAACATCAACTGTGGAGTATTTCACCGAGAACCTGGGTTCAACATCATTGGAGTATGTATGCGATGCGTTTAAAGCCCATACCCGCTGTGTACTGCACAGCTGGATAAGCTCCAAAAACAGGGAAGAAAGGTCAGAATTTAAAAGGGTGGAGGAGAAGATCTCTAGGTTGGAAAGGGTTAGATCTAGCTGTACCTCAGAACATCTGCCTCAAGGACTTGGAGGGTCTCCGCTTTGCCTATCGAGATAAGTTAGATCAAACACTTAGAGCCCAATGGGCTGTTCACAATATGGAAAACTTTGAATATGGTGAAAAGGCAGGGGCCACCTTAGCACGGAAGATCAAAGGTGTCAGAGCTAGGAATAATATCAATAAGCTAATAGTGGATGAGAGTAGTACGATATTCAGCCATCAGGAAGATATGCAGAGGTGTCTCCTGTCTTTGTTTTCACCTCTCTATAAAGAAGACAGGGTTCCCTCTATCGCCTCAATTCAAGATTGGCTTAAAGGTAAAGCTTTACCTAGTTTGTCAAAGGAGGGCCAACACCTGTAAGAACGCCCAATTTCTGATGATGAAATAAGGAGCTGTCTAAAGAAGATCAAAAATAATAAAGTGGCAGGGACAGATGCACTTCCGGGGGAGGTCTATAAAATCTTGGAAGAAGTTATTGTACTCAGACTCAGGAAGCTGTATAATTTTATCTTTAGCCCTGAGGGCAGAATACCCCCCTCATGAAAGGAAGCAATAATTGTACTGATCCCGAAGCCCAGTAAAGTCTCCCTTAGAACTGATTCATATAGACCAATCTCCCTTCTCAATGCAGACTATAAGATCTTTACTAGCATTCTGGCAGGGAGGTTGGTGAGGGTAGCTCCGCAACTGATTAATGAGGACCAAAAGGGCTTCCTGCCGGGAAGATTTGTACAGGAACACATTTTTCAACTAATTGGTCGTATTGACCTGGTGGTGGCACGGTCTGAACCCTTGGCGTTAGCCGCTTACGATGCCGCCAAGGCGTTTGACCGTGTGAGTTGGTTGTACCTTTGGGAGACCGTAAAAGTAAAGGGTTTTGAACTTCCGTTTATTAATGTACTAACACGCTGCTATGAAGGGGTGTCAACTGCCATCCTACTTAACGGACTACTGACACCAAGCTTTAGTATTCAAAGGGGAACACGACAGGGGTCTCCTATTTCGCCCTTGTTGTTTGATATTTATATTGATTCCCTGGCTCAAGCTTTGAGACTTGCTGAGCAGATCACGACATTTCAGGTTTCTGATTATAAGTGTAAGCTGGCCCTCTATGCGGATGACCTGTTAGTGTACACCAAGAACCCAGCAGAAGTGTTTCCTAGGGTGGAAAATACCTTGGCTGAGTTTGGCCAGCAATCTGGTTAGTTTGTCAACTCCTCCAAGACTGAGGTCATGTGCTGGGGAGTGGAGGACTACACCTGGCGACACTGTGGGGAGTTTAGGTATTTGGGGATTGTTATAACCCATAATATAGAGGATATTCCCACAACGAATTTGAAGAAAGCGTCTGAAGAAATTGATCATTGTTTCTTGAAATAGCAGAATCTTCCCCTTACTATTTATGGCAGGGTAAACCTGGTTAAAATGGTTATCCTGCCGAAGTTGATATACTTGTTTGGGGCTGTCTCACTGGATTTTCCTGGAAAATTACTGGGAAAAATTCAAAGTAAGATAGGGAGCTTCATATGGGCTAACAAAACCTCCCGGCTATATTGGAAGAAATTAAAACGGAGGCTGGTTAAAGGTGGCCTCGCTCTCCCAGATACATTTTTTTATTCTCTTGCCTTTCTATTCAAAAATATTTGTTGTCTACTCTCTAGTCCTCCTGGTTCTAATTGGGGGAGAATCTTGAATGTTATGGTTCATCATTTTGAGGGAAATAATACTGGGTTTTTATATAAATTTGGTGCTCCCAGATTTTTCAAAAAGGTTTGGTTACAAATAATGAGGTTAGCACTCAGAGTGTGGCAAAACTTGAAAATGAAGTGGGGCATAAGATATTACTCTGACTTTGCCCCTATTTGGGACTCCCCTCGGCTTCCCGTCTGCCTAAATGACATCTTGGCTATTCCTAATAAGAGGGCGTCGATCGTCATCTGGTCCAATTTAATATCACTGGACGGAGTTCATCCATGGGATGTGTTAAAGGGTAAGATAGGGGATTACTTCTCCCGCTTCAAATATCTGCAAATATGTTCTTGGTTTGCTGCCGAGAAAGACCTTATAGGTGGAAACTGGGAGATTGAGAATACACTCTAAAATGCAACCCCCCCAAAAAAAGAGGTAGGGATATGGTATAGGGCGTTAATTGATGCAGAGGATTCAGATCGTCCTCCCCCCTATAGGGTATGGAATTCATCAGCTTTGGAAGATGTTTCTGCTGATTTGTTTTTTTTCTCCCTTCATAATCTATACAAATACGTCAAATCAGCCTAAAAGAATCATTTCTTTGTAGTGAATAGATTGTACTACACCCCAAAATAAGTTGCTAGGTTTGTTTTAAACTTAGCTCCGAAATGTCCTAGGTGTGGTTTAGTGGAGGCAGATGATTTGCACATGTTTTTCGATTGTGGAGCCCTAAAGGGTTTTTGGGGGAAATGTGGGGAGGGCATTGGAGGGGGTTTGTAAAGTTAAGATTAATCTTAATCTGTCATTATTTATTTTCGGTATTGAGAATAATCTTATAAATCAACTATCTAACAAATCGATTGGTTTATTCCTCTGCTTGATATTAGCAGCCCGTAGAGAGATTTGCAGGTTGTGGAAAGATCCTGAGCCACCTCAATATGAGATCTGGTTGAGAGCAGTATTGAGTATGGCGAGACTGGACCAAGGGGAAGGGAGTATCTGGGCACCGTTAAATATCAGGGTTACAGAAATTAGGCTGCTCTAAGTACCCAGGGTCCAATGATTACACCAAGACTCGCACAAACGAAGCTGGCCAGGTCGGCCTAAAAGCGAATGCAAGAGCATGGACCCAGGGCACCCAGTTTGGAAGAGGGTTTTTTCTATGCGAATTTGCAGATGCTTAAGGTGAAATGAGGACAAAATATATATATATATATTTCTTTTTTTACAAATAGATTTTGGTATGGTTGAGGCTACAATGCACCGCTCCATGCTGTTCTAAAACGTGCTTGACAAATTGCACACATTAAAAACTGCTTATTCACTGCAACATTGTAAATAAATGGGGTCTGGTTTGCATGTTGCACTTTTGAAGCGCGTGGTTTTTGTATTTTGCAAAGATGCGTGTTTTCATCTACACTTTTTGGACTATCGAAAAAAATCTATTTTGGCACCAAATATTTCACCCAAAAAAAACTTATTATGAACATCTTAAAGAGGATCTTGTCAAGTGTGTCCACAGAAAACAGTGAGCATGGGAAGAGGGGTGGAATTACCAGCAAAAATGTTGTTCAGTACGGCAACTCGGCTCTAATAGAGAGCGCCTGATTCTTTAATCTAGACACAATTGCTCCCTTCTTTAGAGTACTAGTTGTGGTCGGCTTCGAACCCTGGTTTTATAAGCCTGCTTAAAATGGCAGCCTCTGGCAGGTTACGTCTGTCTGCCCGTCTGTGCCCGTCCGCGCCAGACCCGCGCCCAGGGCCATACCCCCTGCCCCTCCCACTCCAAACCCATTTCCTAAACCGGCGTACAATAGAGAAACTCTTCTAGCCATAAACAGCAAATATTCCTGCAAGGGATGTAAATCATGGGAACCCGGGACAAAATCCCCATTTACATCTCCCCACTGCGCCAATTGCTCGCTACTGTTGCCTAAATTCCTCTGGCTACCCATAGCACAGCTAAGAGACCAGAACACCTGCTTCAGAACTAACGACCCTCTGGTGAATTGCCTCCTTCTCAACACAAGGTCACTAGTTAAGCACAGCTCGGAAATTGCTGAGCTCATCCAGGATGAAGACATAAAAATAGCATTTATCACTGAATTTTGGACTGACGCAGCATCAGGCCCAGATATAGTCAAAGCCACCCCTCAGGACTTTATCTGCCACACCCAAAACAGGGACAAGAGGAGAGGAGGCGGCCTAGCCATCATTCACCATAAAGACATCAGAGGCTCCTTTCAACCCAGCCCCGCTGACCTTGACGAATCTCTGCTTTTCAACTTCACCCTCTCTAACCACCAGTCCTTCACTGGCTGCCTTGTTTACAGGCTTCCAGGTGAGAAAACTAGATTTCTAGCAGCCCTGAGCAAACTGCTAGAAGCAGCAGCATGCACCCAAAGGTTCACTCTTTTGGGTGATTTTAATTTTCATCTGGAATGCAATGCATCCACAGACACCCAAGAATTACCTGACTTATGGTTGGGGATTGATATGTTGCAACTAGTAACTGATCCTACACACAGAGCAGGACACACCCTAGATGGGATTTTCTCCAATCAGCCCAATCTGAAAGTCACCTCGGTTCTACCAGTCTATTGGTCTGATCACTCAGCAATTTACTTTGCTATTCCTCTTACCGCTCCTGAAAAACCCTTTAGCAAGAGAAACGTCCCGAGACTAGTGAGAAAATGGAATAACATCACAGGAGACATTTTAGACAACATATTAAACAACTCACTGTCCCCTCTCCCCAACAACGTGGAGGAAGCAGCTAGGACCTATACAACCTGGCTGGACCAGGCCTGCCTACTCTTAGCCCCCCCCAAAACTACCCACTCCACCCGGGCTACGCCCGCCGCCCCATGGTTCACAGATCAAATAAGGGAACACAAAACACGATGCAAAAAGCTTGAAAAAATCTGGCGAACGAACTATAGCGAATCGGATAAACAAACTCTCAACTCGGAGCAAAGACGCTATAAAGAAAGAATCCTACAAGCTAAAAAAGCCTTTCTCACGAGACAGATAGAAGACGCCAGCAACACCCCCAAAGAACTATTCCTAACCGTCTCTTCCCTAGCCAATCCCAAGCCCACAGAAATTCCAGCTAGTCTTTCACTCTGTGAAAGCTTGGCCACCTTCTTTCGTGAAAAAGTGGAGAATATCTTCTTCCCCCTAGACAGCCAAGTGAAGACTTCCTCACCGAGCGAGGTCCCTGATCCCCCTAGACCCGGGACTACGCTTCAACATTTCCAGCCCATCACGGAAAAGGAAGTGAGGGGTCGCTTTCTAAAAATCAAATCAGGCTCCCCTCACGATCCCTGCCCCACTACAATAGCCAAACTAGCACCAGAGGCCATTGCCCCCCTCCTCAATCAGATGCTGGAGAAAGGGGAATATCCCTCAAGATGGAAGCAAGCCTCCATCCTACCCCTGCTAAAAAAAAACAACTTAGACATCACGGAGATGAACAATTATCGCCCGATCGCTAGACTCCCCCTCCCTGCCAAAATAATTGAAGGTGGCCTCAACGCACAACTAAGCGCCTTTCTAAAGTCAGGGGATCTTCTAGACTCCTCCCCACACGGCTTTCGGGCAGAACACAGCACAGAATCCGCCTTGAATAAATCTATGGAAGACATTAGGCAGGTGATGGATGCAGGAGGCAGAGCGGCCCTGATCCTGCTGGATCTCTCTGCGGCCTTCGACACGGTCCACCACAATTTATTGGTGGACCGGTTGAGGGCCTGTGGAATCCAGGGAAAGGCACTAAAAATCCTACAAGCCTTCCTGTCTGATAGAACCCAGACAGTGGCACTGGGCAGTTACGAATCGCATTCCTTTGTACTACCTTGTGGAGTCCCCCAGGGATCTTCGTTAAGTCCCACCCTTTTTAACGTTTATGTGTCTACCCTCGCCCCGGTGATTCGATCGTTCGGCTTTCAACTCACGGCATATGCCGACGACACACAGATTGTGGTGTCCCTCCTTCCCGGCAACACTGATAATATTGCTGACAGATTCAGAAACTGTATGCACAAAGTGGGCCACTGGATGGCACAAAGCTGCCTTAAACTAAACTCCTCGAAGACAGAGGTCCTGCTCTTTGGTGCCAGAGATAACTGCTGGTCCCCGAGATGGTGGCCAGACGAAATGGGACCAATCCCCGTGCCGGTTGACAAAGTCAAAAATCTTGGTATACTGGTGGATACCACCCTGACCTTCAAACCCCAGGTGAACGCTCTCTCTTCCTCTCTCCATTACACCCTCAAAACCATCAGAAAAATCCTTCCGTATTTGGAGAAGAAACACAGGAAAACGATTGTTACAGGTCTAGTACTCTCCCGCCTAGATTACTGCAACAGCCTGATGTTAAATGCCCAACAGAGTGTTCTTAATAAACTTCAACTTCTGCAAAATGCAGCCGCCCGCTTGATCACCGACACGCCCAAATTTGCCTCGGTATCTCAGGATCTGGTGGCACTACACTGGCTGCCTATTTGTAAGAGAATCACTTTTAAGGCACTATGCATAGTCTTCAAAGCCCTTCATGATACGGGCCCTAGACATTTGAAATCCCTTCTTCGCTGGCACAAACCAGCAAGAACCCTGAGGTCAGGACAATTGGCCCTGGTCACGGTTCCCAGAATCAAAAGAGCCCGCTGGGGAGGTCGGAGCTTTTCTCTGGGGGCGGCAGAGGCCTGGAACAGACTCCCACTTGCGCTCAGACAATCTCAGGGTCTGATGGCCTTCAGAAGAGGACTTAAAACATGGCTCTTCACTCAGTAAGTATGCTCACTCACGCCAGTCTATCATACCAGCGCCAGGACACCTCCGGGTAACAGAGCGCTCTACAAATGTGCCAAATAAATAAATCAATAAATAAATGTGTGGGACCGGTGGTTTCCTGGCACGCGAAGATCCTTTGCCCACTTTATAGTTTAAACGGCAGAATATGAGCCAATGATGCAACACTAAAAACCCAAGATTGTGCTAGCATTTCAGGTTTGATATAAAACATGCAGGTGGTTCTCGAATGCTGCTGACGACAGTTGTGCCCCCCTAAAAATAAATTCATTAATATATATATTCGACTAAATAAGGGCCTGCACCTTGAGCGAGTAAGATTCCCTGACTTGTTTCACACACCCACAACTATGTAGACTCTTTAATTGTCTAATTACCCCCAACTTACACACCTGCCAACAGGAAGGTACTTGAGTATATATGCTGTTTTTGCTTCTATTATGTTACTAATTCCTCCTCTCCAAGGGAATGGAGACTATACACTTTCTCTGACCCTCCCTCTTAGATGTTAATCAGTGCTGGCATGTATATTAGAACATTGCACCCCTGGTGCACAGTGCTCCTCCTATTCTCAGCCATGGTCTCTTTGTATACAAACATACATGGCTTCAACCAGCATGAGCGCCTACCATATAAACAAGCATTGGCATTGCCAATAGGACTCACCTTTGGAACCTTATAAGTATTTAGTTATGCAGTGCCATATCCTTTGTGCAACAACATCAACTGTTGCATGGCTAAACACTTATAAAGTCCCAAAGGCGAAACCTACTTGCTATGCCAATGCTGGTTAAAAGGGGTTTCATACATGGTATAACCAAGGAAAAAGCAGTTCAGTAACATATTCAAGGCCTTTTTTAAGTTGACATGGTTTGTCACAACCAAAGTACTTAATTTCAATGATGCTGCTAAATCAGAAGCATATTCAAGTGCACTAAATAAAGTAAACAATTGTACCAGGTTTAGGCCAAATATCAAAATTGCTGCGCCCATCATGTAATTTCTGACTGATAATGCGTCATGAGATTAAATTACGTGCACATGATAGACCTTGAAAATCAAATTTAGACAGTTAATCTATATGCCAAGTGGCATCGTTTAGAAAGCTTATAATTCAAAACAAACGAAAATTGCATTCGCCTAGTGGCTCTTGCATAAGAGTATATTGTAATCCTGAAGGCCTGTAGTTCTAAAGCCATACATAAAAATTGTTTCCGCCAAGTCAATCAATCAATCAATGACACTTATAGAGCGCGCTACATACCCGTAGGGTCTCAAGGCGCTGGGGGGGGGGGGTGCCGCTACTGCTCGAACAGCCAGGTCTTCAGCTTCTTCCTGAAGGAGAGGTGGTCTTGGGTCAGGCGCAGGTCGGACGGGAGGGAGTTCCAGGTCTTGGCGGCCAGGTAGGAGAAGGATCTTCCTCCTGAAGTCGCTCTTCGGATGCGGGGGACGGCGGCGAGGGCGTGGTTGGCTGATCGGAGGTGGCGTTTGGGAGCGTAGAAGTTGATCCGGCTGTTGAGGTAGCTCGGGCCTTGGTCGTGTAGGGCTTTGTGTGCGTGGGTGAGGAGGCGGAAGGTGATTCTTTTGTTGACGGGGAGCCAGTGAAGGTCTCTCAGCTGTCCGGAGATGTGGCTGGTACGTGGGATGTCGAGGATGAGTCTGGCTGAGGCGTTCTGGATCCGCTGGAGTCTCTTCTGGAGCTTGGCGGTGGTACCGGCGTAGAGGGCGTTGCCGTAGTCCAGTCGGCTGGTGACGAGGGCCTGGGTGACGGTCTTCCTGGTCTCGGTGGGGATCCACCAGAAGATCTTCCGTAGCATGCGTAGGATGTTGAAGCACGCCGAGGAGACGCTGTTGACTTGCCTGGACATGGAGAGGGAGGAGTCCAGGATGAAGCCCAGGTTGCGTGCGTGATCTGTTGGTTTGGGTGCGGTGCCCAGGGCGGGAGGCCACCAGGAGTCGTCCCAGGCAGAGGGTGAAGAGCCCAGGATGAGGACCTCCGTCTTGTCAGAGTTCAGTTTCAGGCGGCTGGTCGTCATCCATTCGGCTACCTCTTTCATCCCTTCGTGCAGGTTGGCTCTGGCGGAGGCGGGGTCGTTGGTCAGGGAGAGGATCAGCTGGGTGTCGTCGGCGTAGGAGATTGTGCTGAGGTTGTGTTTGCGTGCGATGGCCGCGAGGGGGCTCATGTAGACGTTGAAGAGGGTGGGGCTCAGAGATGATCCTTGAGGGACGCCGCAGATGACTTTGTAGGCCTCTGATTTGTACGGTGGTAGGCGGACTCTCTGTGTTCTTCCGTCGAGGAAGGAGATGATCCATTCCAGCGCCTTGTCCTGGATTCCGATGTTGCTGAGGCGCTGTACTAGGGTGCGGTTTAGAAAAGGGGGTGGTGATGAACAGAGTGTCTGAGTTAAACAGACCACTCTTACCCAGTCCAAAGATCAGGGCTTGATCCATCACCGTTATTTATCTCACTGCCCCATCCCAGCTCAGAACCTGGCTATATGCAATCAGTCTGTCCCTGGCCCAGTGCATCATGGGAAAAGGGCAGACTAAACTACCAAGCCAATTCTTCACCAGAAAGGAGACAAGCTACCGGGGACCGGTTTCTGGCATTTCAGCCTTCTTCGGCCCGGCTTGCTTGAATCCTGATGGAGCAGTGAGAAAGGGACTCATGTCTGAGTATACCCTGCCACACCTATAGTGGCCAAAAACGATTTAGAAAAGGGGGTGGTGATGAACAGAGTGTCTGAGTTAAACAGACCACTCTTACCCAGTCCAAAGATCAGGGCTTGATCCATCACCGTTATTTATCTCACTGCCCCATCCCAGCTCAGAACCTGGCTATATGCAAATCAGTCTGTCCCTGGCCCAGTGCATCATGGGAACAGGGCAGACTAAACTACCAAGCCAATTCTTCACCAGAAAGGAGACAAGCTACCGGGGACCGGTTTCTGGCATTTCAGCCTTCTTCGGCCCGGCTTGCTTGAATCCTGATGGAGCAGTGAGAAAGGGACTCATGTCTGAGTATACCCTGCCACACCTATAGTGGCCAAAAACGATTTAGAAAAGGGGGTGGTGATGAACAGAGTGTCTGAGTTAAACAGACCACTCTTACCCAGTCCAAAGATCAGGGCTTGATCCATCACCGTTATTTATCTCACTGCCCCATCCCAGCTCAGAACCTGGCTATATGCAAATCAGTCTGTCCCTGGCCCAGTGCATCATGGGAACAGGGCAGACTAAACTACCAAGCCAATTCTTCACCAGAAAGGAGACAAGCTACCGGGGACCGGTTTCTGGCATTTCAGCCTTCTTCGGCCCGGCTTGCTTGAATCCTGATGGAGCAGTGAGAAAGGGACTCATGTCTGAGTATACCCTGCCACACCTATAGTGGCCAAAAACGATTTAGAAAAGGGGGTGGTGATGAACAGAGTGTCTGAGTTAAACAGACCACTCTTACCCAGTCCAAAGATCAGGGCTTGATCCATCACCGTTATTTATCTCACTGCCCCATCCCAGCTCAGAACCTGGCTATATGCAAATCAGTCTGTCCCTGGCCCAGTGCATCATGGGAACAGGGCAGACTAAACTACCAAGCCAATTCTTCACCAGAAAGGAGACAAGCTACCGGGGACCGGTTTCTGGCATTTCAGCCTTCTTCGGCCCGGCTTGCTTGAATCCTGATGGAGCAGTGAGAAAGGGACTCATGTCTGAGTATACCCTGCCACACCTATAGTGGCCAAAAACGATTTAGAAAAGGGGGTGGTGATGAACAGAGTGTCTGAGTTAAACAGACCACTCTTACCCAGTCCAAAGATCAGGGCTTGATCCATCACCGTTATTTATCTCACTGCCCCATCCCAGCTCAGAACCTGGCTATATGCAAATCAGTCTGTCCCTGGCCCAGTGCATCATGGGAACAGGGCAGACTAAACTACCAAGCCAATTCTTCACCAGAAAGGAGACAAGCTACCGGGGACCGGTTTCTGGCATTTCAGCCTTCTTCGGCCCGGCTTGCTTGAATCCTGATGGAGCAGTGAGAAAGGGACTCATGTCTGAGTATACCCTGCCACACCTATAGTGGCCAAAAACGATTTAGAAAAGGGGGTGGTGATGAACAGAGTGTCTGAGTTAAACAGACCACTCTTACCCAGTCCAAAGATCAGGGCTTGATCCATCACCGTTATTTATCTCACTGCCCCATCCCAGCTCAGAACCTGGCTATATGCAAATCAGTCTGTCCCTGGCCCAGTGCATCATGGGAACAGGGCAGACTAAACTACCAAGCCAATTCTTCACCAGAAAGGAGACAAGCTACCGGGGACCGGTTTCTGGCATTTCAGCCTTCTTCGGCCCGGCTTGCTTGAATCCTGATGGAGCAGTGAGAAAGGGACTCATGTCTGAGTATACCCTGCCACACCTATAGTGGCCAAAACCGATTTAGAAAAGGGGGTGGTGATGAACAGAGTGTCTGAGTTAAACAGACCACTCTTACCCAGTCCAAAGATCAGGGCTTGATCCATCACCGTTATTTATCTCACTGCCCCATCCCAGCTCAGAACCTGGCTATATGCAAATCAGTCTGTCCCAGGCCCAGTGCATCATGGGAACAGGGCAGACTAAACTACCAAGCCAATTCTTCACCAGAAAGGAGACAAGCTACCGGGGACCGGTTTCTGGCATTTCAGCCTTCTTCGGCCCGGCTTGCTTGAATCCTGATGGAGCAGTGAGAAAGGGTGCGGTGGCAGACAGTGTTGAATGCCGCGGAGAGGTCTAGGAGGATGAGGGCCGCTGTTTCTCCGTTGTCCATCATGGCTCGGATGTCATCGGTGGCGGCGATGAGGGCGGTCTCGGTGCTGTGGTTGGCTCGGAAGCCGGACTGTGAGGGGTCGAGGGATACATTCGTCTCGAGGAAGGCGGCCATCTGCTTGTTGACGGTCTTCTCGATGACTTTGGCTGGAAACGGGAGGAGCGAGATGGGGCGGTAGTTCTTGAGTTCGGTGGGGTCCGCTGTTGGTTTCTTGAGTAGAGCGCTGAGTTCGGCGTGCTTCCAGCTCTCAGGGAAGGTGGCGGTGTCGAAGGATGTGTTGATGATGTCTCGCAGGTGGGGTGCGATGATAGTGTCGGCCTTGTTGAAGACGTAGTGAGGGCAGGGGTCGGTCGGTGATCCGGAGTGGATGGAGTTCATCGTGCGGATGGTGTCTTCGGTGCTGATCGGGGCCCAGGCGTGGAGGGTGGTGGTTGGGGGTGGTTGTTCGGTCATGGTGTGCGTTGGTGGTTGTTGAAGCCGTTGTGTATGTCCGCGATCTTGTTGTGGAAATAAGAAGCGAGGGAGTTGCAGAGGTCTTGTGATGGGGTGATGTCGTTGTTTCCTGCGCTGGGGTTGGAAAGCTCTTTCACGATGTTGAAGAGTTCCTTGCTGTTGTGTGCGTTGTTGTCCAATCTGTCCTTGAAAGCTGTTTTCTTGGCGGCGCGGATCAGCTGGTGGTGCTTCCGGGTGGCAAGCTTGAAGGAGGTCCTGTTGTCCGGTGTAGGTTCCCTTCTCCAGACTTTCTCGAGGGCTCGGCAGTTCTTCTTGGAGCTCTTGAGTTCGTCGGTGAACCACGGGGCTTTCTTGCTGCCGGGTCTGCTGGGCGGGGTCCTCAGCGGGGCGAGCTCGTCCGCGCAGCTGCTGATCCACTTCGTGAGGTTGTCGGCGGCCTGGCTGGGGTTCGCTGAGCTGGCAGGAGGGTGCTGGCTCAGGGAGGTGGCGAGCTGGTCTGCTGTGATCTTGTTCCAGCTTCTGCGGGCGGCCTGTTGCTGGTGGTGGTGGGTCGTCGTTCTCTTGAAGGTGAAGTGGACGCAGCTAAGTGGCAAAGATAAGAGGCAGTCCATAGTCAACAGACAAACAACATAAAAACACATTTGATCAACAATTTAAATATCCAATTATAGATTTAAAAAGTGGATAAAAGTTCCTTGTTTTGACCTGGTGCAAGCCCGAGCCCGGGGAAGAAAAGGGTAGGGAAACCGCGAAGTGTCCGTCCTGTGCGATGGGTCCCTTCCTTACCTACTGTGAAAAGACAAAAGTTAAGGAACAATAAACCAAGAGTTTGTGATGACACCTATTGTGAATACAATTTGTTAATACATAGAAATAAAATCAATTTACAGTTTATGTACTGTTCTAGTGAGGAAACTGAAAATCGAAACATAATGGAGACATGAAAGACAGAAAAAGTAGAGGCTCACTCAATCATCACGCAGATGAGTTGCTACCTCCTTATCTAAATTGTGGTCCCCCGGGAACAGCGTTTCTAGATTAAGAATCCATTTGCATTCTCTCTTGCATAGGGCTGATTCCCTCTTCCTGCCTCTGTGTCCCATATTGATCTGCTAAATTGCATAGAAGCGAGGAAGGGAGTTGTTAGATTAGTGACATTCTTGGAAATGCCTGGCCATCGGACAATGGATATCTCTGTTAGTGAAGGCTCTGCGGTGCTCTAAAATCCTCTTTTTGACCATAAAGTTCGTACTTCCAATGTATGTTTTTCTACATGGACATTCCAAGACATAAATAACAAAGCTGGTGCTGCATGTCAAAAACTGTGTTATGATTTTGTTTGCATTCAAACCTGGTACTTTAAACTCTTTCACCATGTGGTTAAATTTACAGGCCTTACAGTGCCCATAGGGAAAGAAACCTTTCAGATTATGTGTGTTGGCCATGCGCTGTTCTGTAATGTCTCCCCACACTAGGATATCCCTGAGACTTCTGCCCCTTCTATACGTGATCATAGGTCTGGCATTAAGTGTAGGTACCCCAATAGAGTCTGTCTTCAGTATGTCCTAGTGGTCTACTAGCACTTTCTGTACTTTCCGTGAGTTCCTTTTCAATGTTAGAATGACCCTGGTATTATTATTAGTGGTTTCCTTCTCAGATGTCTTGAGAGTTTGTTTGTCTATTTATCTTGCTCATTTTGTTAATGGCCTTGTGAAGTACCCAGTCCGGGTACCCACATGCTTAAAACCTTGAAATCATGATTTCCTTTTCTGCATGGTAGGCTTCATCAGTATTACAGTTTCTTCTTTCCCTCAGCAGCTCTCCATATGGGATGCTCCACTTGAGAGCATCTGGGTGGCTGCTGAAGTCATGAAGAAAAATGTTGCCGCTGTTTCTTTTAGGAAGAGGCTGGTAGTCAAATTGCCCTGATATACTTCAATTCTAACATCAAGGAAATGGATATGTTGTCTGCTCAAATTGTGGCTAAGTACTATATTGTAGGAATTGATATAGAGTTTCTCAATGAAGTGGGTAGCTTCTATTTCACTTCCTTTCCAGACAATAAATAGATCGTCTATGTATCTCATCCAGGCCACCACTTTCTGAAAATAGCATTGGAGCAAACTTTCCATGCGGATTTCTTCCTCCCACAGGCCCAAGAAAATATTTGCAAAGCTTTGCGCAAAGCACATGCCCATTGCAGTGCCAAGCACTACCCTCTAGAGCTCTCCATTAAACATGAAATATTATTAGTTAAGCATAACATCATCTGCTTTGCAAGCATCTTGGTGTGTTCAAGGTACCCTATATGGTTGGTGTTTAAAAAGTGCATGCGTGGGGTAGGAGCTACGCTAGCATTCAAGATGGCCGCCCTGAATAACGGAGTTGTGTTGTGTTTTGAATCTCGGCCTAACCCAGCGTGTGAGCCGGGGCCTCGAGTACTGGCCCAGCCAGGTTACAGTTGAACAACCTCGGCTGTGGGACTCAGACACGGTCCGGTCTCTCGCAGTGGAGGTTATCCTGGCCCGATTCTGATGGCGGTCGTTTGGCCTGATTGATATCAAAGGAGTGGTGTCAATTTTCGTCTGTGGCTCTGTGGGGGGGAGTCCCCGTCCCGGCGCCCCGGTTTGCCGCCCCCGGGGTCTGCTGGGTTGGGGCCCATGCTTGCGGTAGTGGGACGCACACTGAGGCTGTTTCTCCTATGATGCACCCTCCGATGCCATCCTCTCTGCTCTTGCTTATTCCCCCAGAGAAACCGGGCTCTCCGGGGAACACGCCTATGATTGAAATCGACAGAGGGGAGATGGGTCGGCCGAACTGTGAACCGTCATTGAAGACCATATTGGCCGCCATCGGGGCACTTCATTCACATCTGGAAGCCATTGTACATAAAATGATCGCTGGTATCATTGAAACTGGGTGCCCGAGTAGGGACCCTGATTTATCGCAAGAACAAAAATGACCTGAATTTCCCACAAGGTAGAAGTGCTGGAGGATGAAGACCCCGTGCTGGAAGAAGTGTTGATGCCCTTGGCCAGAACGCACATTGGTTCTTTGACAGCATCGCAGCAATCACCATCGCTGCCGATTGAGACTGATCTACTTGGTTTTTCACTCCTGGGGACTTCCATTAGTGACTATCGTAAGGCAAAGACGTCTTTTCCCTCCCTAGCGGTCTTACTACATCTACGGAGGAAACAACATCTGGACTTAATGTTGGTGAGGGAGATCATATGTGGGGCAGAGGTTTGCAACGACTCATCGTCTTTTACCTGTCCCAGACTGATCTTTATTGAACTCCTTTCGAACTTTGATTCTCCTGGGATTGTGATGGTGTTGTCGGACAGAGTTCACATGAGGGATCAGAAGGGCCTTTTCCTTGTTTTTAAAACAATAAAATTATTTTTGTTTTAAATTTTAAAAAGTGCATGCGTGCTCTTATCCCCTGGTCGTGTTCTATGATGGTATATAGAGAATTCACATCCAGGGTGATGAGGATATATTCCTTATCCCACATAATGCCTTCATTTTTGCCTAAATAATCCTTTCTATCTCTCACATGAGATGGTAATGGGTTACAAAATCTCTTAAAAAATGATCCACGTATCTAGATATGTTTCGTACATGCTCTCTATTGATGACACTATAGGTCTACCAGGAGGGTCTGTGGGGTCTGTGTATAGCTTAGGCAGAAGATACAGAATGGGCAGTCTAGGATAATCTTTTTTGAGAAAGAAGTATTCTTGCCACGTGATGATCCCAGACTGTTGCCATTCTGTAAGCTTTCTCCAAGTGGTTGTAATGCTCTCGTTGTATGTGGTGGTGTTACATAAACAACAAAATATGCCATCTTGTAACTTTCTAATATATATATGCATTAAACAACTAAAAAGGCCTCCAGATAGAGAATCTTGGAGTCAAAAAGCATTCCTCTGGTCACTTGGAGTCATTACGGCAGGGCCTGAGATGATGCCATGGTGCTCCTTAATCCCTCCAGGGGCAATAGAAATCCTGAGCAACTGTGGAGACTGGCAGTTGTCTCGCTCTGACTTGTCAGGAGCATGACAAACAAGCATTTGCAATGCAATAGGTCTCGCATTAGGAAAGTTTGAGCTATTGGTATTGTAAATGACAAATATTTTATTCATGTGTTGTTTTTGAAAATACCGAAATGAATAGCTTTGTCATTTACAATGCCAATAGTTTTTACTTTCGCAAATGTGAAACCTATAGCATTTGTAATGCAATATGTGTTGTATTTACATGACTTAGATGTATTGATATTACAAATAACAATGGCTTTTTTATATAATTAACACTTAAATAAAAGTTATTGTAATTTATAATGGCAATAGCTTTAACTTTTGTGTAGATTGTGTTCAGTGTATTTTATTGTGACGAAAATCCAAGAACAGAAGTGAAATATTAACATCTTTTTGTGACATTTGTAATAAAGCTTGAAACATTGAGAGAACATATTTGAACCAGTTCTTGTTGAATGGTTGCACAGATTGATGCTGTGCTGTGGTGGCGCTGACTGATGTTGTGGTGGCAACGAGTGATGCTGTGGCATTCAGTAATGCTGTGGTAGCGCATAGTGATGTTGTGGTGCTCCTGAGTGATTCTGTGGTGGTGCTGAGTGATGCTGTGGTGATGGGATAGATAGATAGAGTGAGGGTGATAGATAGATAGAGGGAGGGTGATAGATAGATAGATAGATAGAGTGAGGGCGATAGATAGATAGATAGAGTGAGGGCGATAGAGAGATAGAGTGAGGGCGATAGATAGATAGAGTGAGGGCGATAGATAAAGTGAGGGAGATAGAGAGACAGATAGATAGACAGATAAAGGGCAAAGATAGATAGAATGAGGGTGATAGATAGATAGATAGATAGATAGATAGATAGATAGATAGATAGATAGATAGATAGATAGATGGATGGATGGATAGATAGATAGATAGATAGATAGATAGATAGATAGATAGATAGATAGATAGATAGATAGATAGATAGTAGATAGATAGATAGATAGATAGATAGATAGATAGATAGATAGATAGATAGACTGACAGACAGACGACAGATAGATAGATAGATTGTGTGAGGGCGATAGAGTGAGTGCGATAGATAGATACATTGTTAGAGTGAGGGGCGATAGATAGAGTAAGGGCGATAGACAGATAGATAGAGTGAGGGCGATAGGTAGATAGAGTGACGGTGATAGCTAGATAGATAGAGTGAGATAGATAGATAGATAGATGGTTGTGTGTGGATGTGGTTCTGTGTGCAGTTGTGGTTGTGTGTGTGGTTGTGTGTGTGTGGGGTTGTGTTTGTGGGGTTGTGTGTATGTGTGGTTGTTTGTGTGTGTGGTTGTGTGTGTGTGTGGGGTTGTGTGTGTGGGGTTGTGTGTGTTGTGTTTGGGGTTGTGTGTGTCGTTGTGGGGTTGTGTGTGTGTGGTGTGTGTTTGTGGGGTTGTGTGTGTGGGGGGGGTTGTGTGTGGTTGTGTTTGCTGTGTTTAGAGTTATGTGTGTTGTTTTTGGGGTTGTGTGTGTGGTTGTGGGGTTGTGTGTGGGGTTGAGAGTGGTTGTGTGTGTGTGGTTGTGGGTGTGTGTGTGGTTGTGTGTGTGTGAGTGTGGTTGTGTGTGTGGGGGTGTGTGTGTTTGGGGTTGTATGTGTGTGGGATACACAAATCAGTCTGTCCCTGGCCCAGTGCATCATGGGAACAGGGCAGACTAAACTACCAAGCCAATTCTTCACCAGAAAGGAGACAAGCTAACGGTGTTGGATCTAGCCCTGATCTCTTGACTGGGTGAGAGTATTCTGTTTAATTCAGAAACTCTGTCCATCACCACCCCTTGTTGTTAAATATTTTGTCCACCCTAAGCCTGGAAGGGTATACTCAGATGTGAGTCCCTTGCTCATTGCACCATCAGGATTCAAGCAAGCCGGGCCGACGACGGCTGAAATGCCAGAAACCGGTCTCCGGTAGCTTGTTTCCTTCCCAGTGTCAGAATTGGCTTGGTAGTTTGGTTTGCCCTGTTCCCATCATGCACTGGGACAGGAACAGACTAATTTGCATATAGCCAGGTTCTGAGCTGGGATGGTGCAGTGAGCTAAAAAACGGTGTTGGATCTAGCCCTGATCTCTTGACTGGGTGAGGGTATTCTGCTTAATTCAGAAACTCTGTCCATCACCACCCCTTGTTGTTAAATATTTTGTCCACCCTAAGCGTGGAAGGGTATACTCAGATGTGAGTCCCTTGCTCATTGCACCATCAGGATTCAAGCAAGCCGGGCCGACGACGCATGAAATGCCAGAAACCGGTCCCCGGTAGCTTGTTTCCTTCCCAGTGTCAGAATTGGCTTGGTAGTTTGGTTTGCCCTGTTCCCATCATGCACTGGGACAGGAACAGACTAATTTGCATATAGCCAGGTTCTGAGCTGGGATGGTGCAGTGAGCTAAAAAATGGTGTTGGATCTAGCCCTGATCTCTTGACTGGGTGAGAGTATTCTGCTTAATTCAGAAACTCTGTCTATCACCACCCCTTGTTGTTAAATAGTTCAAAATAAAGCGTGACGTTTATATCATTTTTAAAATGTATATGTTCTTGTGAAAACAAAACCAATTACCGGTCAGTGCATTATTGTTAAGAACATGCCCTTTACAAGAATGTGAAGGATGCAGTAAACTCTCAGTCACTGTCAATGTGAACCTGGCGATTATCTTTAAAAAAAAAAAATTGTAGCAGAAAAGGGCAAAATAAACACCTAACTCAATGAGAAACTCTAAAGACGAAAAATAGTCAAAATGCAGCTGCACTACAGTTAAACTGAGTGCCACAATTTCAGACAAAATATCTGCTGGCTGCTTTACTCGTGACATCACATAGGTTTTTTAAAAGAACAATTTAGACTAGTAACCAAAAACGTTTTTAAGAGCAGGAAATCAAAGTTGAAAAATGCATTTAGAGAAGATAGTTGTAGCCCTGCTTAGTGTATTTTAATTGATATAAAGTTCCTTTTCTCTCGTTTTTCAGCACAACTGAACCGGCGTAGAATAATATTGTACAGATCTTAAGAAGAAACAATGGGTTCCTCTCAGGTGGCTCACCTAATGGGTCCAGCAACTTTTCATCGAGTTGTTTTTAATAAAGCGTGTTGAAAAAAGGTTGAGTAACCTTGCCAAGGAAATGGAAAAAATGCTGCTGTTTTTTTCAGAGTGCTGAGAAACTGAACATCCTGCGTGCCATGCTGAATGATTTTGGGTGACCTGGAAGAGTGCTGTGAATGGTATGAATTGTTCTGCTGTCTTTGTTATGTTATGTTATGTTAGGAGGTTTTTGTAAAGCGCACTATCACCGTAGGTTTCCTGGCGCTGATTGGGATACTGAGAGGGGCAAATTAGAGTTTATCCAGATTGGGGGAAGAGCCAGGTTTTAAGGGACTTACGGAAAAGGATAAGTGATGTGACAGATTTGAGAGAAAAAGGAAGAGAATTCCAGAATGTAGGGGCAAGATATGAGAAGCTTCGGCCTCCCATCCTTGTAAGCTTGAAGGGTGGGACGACCAAGAGGTGAAGATGGGAAGATCTGAGAGTGCGGGGGGGGCAGTAAGGGGTGGTAAGAGATTTCAGAAAGCTGGGTGAAGGGCCAGTGAGGGACTTGAATACTAGGCAGCCGATCTTGAAGGCTGCCCTGAGATTGATGGGGAGCCAATGCAGTTTAGCAAGGAGGGGCTTGGCCGACTGCCATTTGGGGGTCCTAAATACAAGGCGCGCCGCTTGGTTCTGCACGACCTGTAGCCTGTGAAGCAGGGTTTTAGGCAGGCCATGATAAAGAGAATTGGAAAAGTCCAAACGGGACAGGACTAAGGCCAGAGTGACTTGAAGTAGGACAGCGGGGGACAGGAGGTAAGCAACCTTCCTGATCCTGCGGATCTGAAACATGCAGGACGAAACCACTGCCCCCACCTGGGCCTTGAGGGAGAGTTCGGAGTCAATAATGACACCCAAGCTCTTCACAGATGTCACAGGGACAGGGGGAGGACCAAGTTCAGAGGGCCAGAAGTGTGGGCCCCAATGGATGGAGCTCCTGCCGGGGAGAAGGAGCTCTGTCTTTCCGGGATTCAGCTTAAGCTGATTTTGGCTCATCCAGAGAAAAATATGAGACATAACAGAGTGGAAATTAGAGACAGCAGAAGGGGTGGAGAGAGGAAAGATGAGTTGTAGGTCGTCAGCGTAATTAAAGACGGTGACGTCCCACTGCCTCAGAGAAAGAAGAAGGGGGCGAAGATAGAGATTGAAAAGGAGAGGGGACAGAGAAGAACCCTGGGGTACACCGCAAGTGGAGGAGACTTTGGGTCCACGAAAGGTCCCCAGACTGACCGTCTGAGACCTACCAGATAGAAAGGAGTGGATCCAAGCCAGCGCCGGGCCCTGGAGGCCGGCCTGCTCGACACGGCGGATAAGGATGTCATGATCCACCGTGTCGAAAGCGGTCGACAGGTCTAACAAGACCAGGGCCTGGGGGATGCCCTTGTCAGCATTGTCTCTCAGAGTGTCGAGCACGGCTAAGATGACTGCCTCCGTGGAGTGGCCGGGTCGGAAGCCGGCTTGGTTGGGTTCCAGAAAGTTCGAATTTTCGACAAACAGTGAGAGGCTAGCCGTTACATGGGCTTCCAGGATTTTGGAGAAATAGGGAAGGAGGGAAATAGGTCGGTAATTGGCAGGGACCGATGGGTCGGCCCCTGGCTTCTTCAGGAGAGGAACTAAAACGGCCTCCTTAAAAGAGCCAGGCACCGTACCAGAGGAGAGAGACGAGTTCAGCAATGGAAGAATGCTTTCGGGAAGAGAGATACAGATGTCTCGCAGTATAGACGGGGGGCAACAGTCATCCGGGGACCCAGGCTTGACCCGGGTAGCTAGTTTTGCTAGGGTGGTCGAGTCGAGAGTAGGGAAGTGTAGAAGTGAGGAAGAGTTATGGGGGACCGGGGTGGAAACAGCGTCAGGAGAGGGGGTGGTGATAGAGTCCTTAATCATAACAATTTTTTCAACAAAAAAGTGGCTAAGGGCGTTGCAGGATTCCTGGGTAGGGGCCTGGGTCGGGAGAGTCCTGGTGTCAGTAGTGAGTTCCCCAATCACCTTGAAAATTTCTTTGGATTGAATAGGTGCAGAGAGGATTCTTTCCGCGATGTATGTAGATTTGGCCGCAATGATGGCTTTCTTATACTTGTTGCGCGCAGCCAAGTAAGACTCCCTGCTAGAGGTGTGGTAGTCCCTTCTCCACCTACGCTCCAGTTGGCGAAGTTCAAGATGTTGCTTTTTAAGATCGGGGTTATACCACTTATGGGAGTGATTGTGCCGTGACCGAGGGAATTTGGTGAGGGGGGCTAAGATGTCGCTAGCCGAGACGAGCCAGTGAGAGATGTCATGAGCTAGCTTGTCAGTGCTGAGGTCAGACGAGGGGGAAGGGCGGGATTTCGAGAGGAGGTCAAGAAGGACCTGCGTGTCTACAGCCCTCCATTTTCGTGCCATGCCGCCCTCGGAGGGAGGGGCTCTGATATGGCCAGTAATAGTGAGGGTGGCGTCTACCAGGAAATGGTCGGACCAGATGCAGGGGGTGATCACCGGATGGGAAAGCTTGACCCCATGGGTCCAGATGTGGTCGAGGATATGGCCTCCGGTGTGTGTGGGGGCATCAATGTGTTGTTTTAGGGTAAGGGACGAGAGGGCCTCGAAGAGCTCAGTGGCCTGAGGGCCAGCGTCCTGATGTGAATACCAGTAATTGAAGTCCCCAAAAATGGCTACACGAGGGGAGGAGGTGGTGAGGTTAGCTATTTGTTCGACAAACGAAGGGGGAAATAGAGGCATAGGGTACGGGGGGCGGTATAGCACCACGAGCGTGACAGCGCCTTCTTTCGTGCCCAAGTTGACCACAAGGTTATCGACTGCAGGGAGAATGAGCGAGGAGGTGGAGACGAGTTGCAAGTTTTTGCGGATTACTGCTGCAACACCTCCTCCCTGACGGCCGCCAGATCGATTGGCATTCAGCATGTAATAATCGGGAGGTAACGCTGCCAGAATGTCAGGAAGCGAGTCTTCCGAGAGCCATGTCTCCGAGAGTAGGAGTATATCCGGACTCTCGGTGGTCAGTAAGAGGAAAATATCGATCTGGTGCCTAGTGAAGGAGCGAGTGTTGAGATACAGAACGCGGAGGCTTGATTCGTGGGTAGCAGGTGTGACAGCCTCTACTAGAGGGGGTGAGCTTCCCATGATTTCCAGGGAGGTAATACGAGCCCAAGTAATGGGGTGGAGGGGGCAGGAGGGGAACTGAAAGGCTTTAAGTGCCTCGGCGCTGTAGGTAATAGGAGCAGCAGCGTCTCTGGCCCCTGCGCCCGTCTGGGCACGGACGGGCACAGACGGGCGGGACTTAGGCGCGACTTCGGCGCGATGACGGCGCGCCCGCTGCGCCCGTCCGCTGCGCTCCCTGTGAGGAGGGACCATTTTATAAGTCCGAGGGCGGGAGGGGCCGAGCGCTGCACCGCTCGCCTACTCCCTCACCCAAGATGGCGGCTCACCGGGTCACGACCCAGGCAGCACCTTGCTCGGCTGCAGTGGGCGGGCCGGGAGGCGGAATCAGCTGGTGGAGGTGCAGCGCGACCGGACGGGTCCCAGCGCGCACTCCAAAAAACGAAGGAAGATTAAAAGCAGGCGGCGCAGATAAAACAGGACAGCTCCAGGGGACCTGCACAACAAAAGAGGGGTTAGTGTTGTACAGCGTGAAGCATGAAGCGTGAAGCAATGTTAAAATACAGGCGCGTAGGTCCAGCGCGAGTAAGCGCGCGATGAGGCGGCTGAGCTGTGTAATCTCAGCCTGACTACAACAAGCGGCGCTCCCAGACTCCAGAGGACGTCTGAATCGCCCACAGACTCCCAATCAATGGAGCAATTGTCTGGCCAGGATATTTATGAGTCCGAGGGCGGGAGGGGCCGAGCGCTGCACCGCTCGCCTACTCCCTCACCCAAGATGGCGGCTCACCGGGTCACGACCCAGGCAGCACCTTGCTCGGCTGCAGTGGGCGGGCCGGGAGGCGGAATCAGCTGGTGGAGGTGCAGCGCGACCGGACGGGTCCCAGCGCGCACTCCAAAAAACGAAGGAAGATTAAAAGCAGGCGGCGCAGATAAAACAGGACAGCTCCAGGGGACCTGCACAACAAAAGAGGGGTTAGTGTTGTACAGCGTGAAGCATGAAGCGTGAAGCAATGTTAAAATACAGGCGCGTAGGTCCAGCGCGAGTAAGCGCGCGATGAGGCGGCTGAGCTGTGTAATCTCAGCCTGACTACAACAAGCGGCGCTCCCAGACTCCAGAGGACGTCTGAATCGCCCACAGACTCCCAATCAATGGAGCAATTGTCTGGCCAGGATATTTATGAGTCCGAGGGCGGGAGGGGCCGAGCGCTGCACCGCTCGCCTACTCCCTCACCCAAGATGGCGGCTCACCGGGTCACGACCCAGGCAGCACCTTGCTCGGCTGCAGTGGGCGGGCCGGGAGGCGGAATCAGCTGGTGGAGGTGCAGCGCGACCGGACGGGTCCCAGCGCGCACTCCAAAAAACGAAGGAAGATTAAAAGCAGGCGGCGCAGATAAAACAGGACAGCTCCAGGGGACCTGCACAACAAAAGAGGGGTTAGTGTTGTACAGCGTGAAGCATGAAGCGTGAAGCAATGTTAAAATACAGGCGCGTAGGTCCAGCGCGAGTAAGCGCGCGATGAGGCGGCTGAGCTGTGTAATCTCAGCCTGACTACAACAAGCGGCGCTCCCAGACTCCAGAGGACGTCTGAATCGCCCACAGACTCCCAATCAATGGAGCAATTGTCTGGCCAGGATATTTATGAGTCCGAGGGCGGGAGGGGCCGAGCGCTGCACCGCTCGCCTACTCCCTCACCCAAGATGGCGGCTCACCGGGTCACGACCCAGGCAGCACCTTGCTCGGCTGCAGTGGGCGGGCCGGGAGGCGGAATCAGCTGGTGGAGGTGCAGCGCGACCGGACGGGTCCCAGCGCGCACTCCAAAAAACGAAGGAAGATTAAAAGCAGGCGGCGCAGATAAAACAGGACAGCTCCAGGGGACCTGCACAACAAAAGAGGGGTTAGTGTTGTACAGCGTGAAGCATGAAGCGTGAAGCAATGTTAAAATACAGGCGCGTAGGTCCAGCGCGAGTAAGCGCGCGATGAGGCGGCTGAGCTGTGTAATCTCAGCCTGACTACAACAAGCGGCGCTCCCAGACTCCAGAGGACGTCTGAATCGCCCACAGACTCTTTGTTGCGGCAGAGCTTCTCTTGGTGCAGACAGAGGAAGTAACAGCACACAGCGATAACAGAGAGATATGTCTCCTTATCATCAGACTTTACCTTCACATAACCACGTAAGGCAGCTGACGCTGCACTTCGTATTTGAAAGTGAAAGCGTGCCCACGCAGAGTATTTAAAAGTGAAAGTGGGTGTGGCTATTAGTAATTAAAAGTTAAGGCGAGTGTTGTGCTTTTGATGTAAAAGTGAAAGCAGGCACGGAGTATGTAAAATTTACAGCGTAGGTCCCATGCTGCTTGGAAAAGATCAAATGACCGTACGGGCTGCATTCCGTTACACTGCCCTAACAAGGAGAGTGGGGAGAAGGAATTGAGAGCAGAGGAAGGGGGGGGGGGCCGTGGGTTGGGGGGGCTGAAGGAGCATGGTAAGAGCCAACAATCAAACCATTAACAGCGCGGCGCTTGTGAAAGGGCGCTGTGCTGATAATGTATGCGTATCACACACTTGTAAATTAAATAAACCAGTGCTGCATTAATGACTACCCCAGCCTTCCACCTAGGGGCACCCAGCCTACCTCCGCTCCAGACGCTGCCTGCCAGCTCCCTGCCTCTGGATCTCCGAGCGAGATGATCTGGACCCGACAGGGGGAGGAAGGGAAAATGAAAGAGCACCTTGTGCGCGCTATAACAAGGTGGAAGAGACGCGAGACGCCAGCGGCCACTCGCGTGCACATCTCCTGTCCTAGTAGTGATCAGGAGGGTGCCGCCGCGCTGCCCACGACGACCCGGAAGCTCTTGGCCAGCCGGCCAATCCACTCGCCGCTGACCGGAAGTCCCACCTCCTGAAGTCCGGGAGAAGGCGGCCTGCCGGCGCATGGAGCGCCCTGCCGGTCCTGGGTAGCCCGGGTCCCCAGGAGGGGGCCCGGGGAGAAGGAGGAGTGTGGTGCCTGTTGCGGGGCTCCTCTGACCTGAGGGAGCCCCGATCCAGAAGAGGAGACGCGCCGTGAGGAGCAGAGCGCGAGAGGAGCCCCGCCGGAAGAGAGCAGCCGGTGAGTGGGGCCCAGGGCTGATGTGAAGTTAGAGTCCCCCGTAGGGGACTCCATGCCTGCCTGTGTGTATGCCTGGGAGGGAGTGGGGGGGAGTGTGTGCGCGTGTGCGTGTGTGCGCCAGGGAATGTGTGTGCGCATGCGTGACTGTGTGTGTGATTGAGAGAGAATGCGAGGCAGGGTATGTGCACGGCGACGTGCTCGCCCTCGAGGAGGAATCTGAGACAGCGAAGCGCGTGGGCGATCGCTGTCTCACATTCCCCCAGACACGCCAGCAAAAGATGTCTTCGCAGACACAAAGCATGCTTCGCATGCTTTTTAGGTCTGCTCGACCTAAAAAGTAAAAGAGTATGGTGGCAAGCCAATTTAAATGAACAAACTGTAAAGAATCTAAGTGTGTTGATGCTGAAAGCACGAATATTACAGCTCCAGCTTTCTCAGGATGGGTGCTGACTATTGAAGGAACTGACCATCAACAACTGGATCTCGCTTAACGCCTTCCGTGCTCCTGTCGGCCGTCGCGAGCACTACCTGGCTGGTGCTGCAAACGGCCAATGGCCGACGCAGCCCCGCCCACTGAACAGAACACCCTCACTGCGCCGAAATAAAGGCCGCGGTAAACGGGTTAAGCTAACCCAACCTTTGTAATCAATAAACTTGTGACAAATTTATACACAAAGAATGTCACTGTCATTTATTATGTTGCATGCATTGTATTTGTGTAATTGTCCAGGATACTCAAATACTCAAAGGTCTGGAGTAGCAATGGTATGTTACTGCTATCTAAATTGCTATGGAGATCTCAGGGGATAGATGGCCAGCACCAGACAACCATCACTGTTCTTACACCATCAAGGCATCATGGGAAATGGCTTCTTCCTGAGAGGTGACAGGATTTCCTTGTTCATGCACAAATTACAACACTCCATGTGGGTATGGCCTTATAGTCAAAGATTGTAACTGTGTTTTTGTATCTTTCAGTTAGTGCCGCTCGGATGACCTGAGCAGTGACCCCCCACCCCCCAAAATAACTCAACCTAATATTTAGTTTTGTTAGTGGGTTCTACCTGGCATGTAAGGTGGTCCATCACCTTCCATGTCAGTCAGAGCCTGGCATCACTTGAGTTCCTGTGAATTTTACACCACAATAAATAGGATAAAGTGTGCAAAGTCCAAACCAAGATCATATAAAGTAAACATTTATTAGCTAACTTCCACAATAGGCTATAGAGCCCTTAAGGAACCAAAGGTTTTCTATGAGGAAAATTGGGAAAAATCAACATAAGTATATAAATGGTGTGATTTGTTTTATTTTATTTATTTATTTATTTTTTGAAATCTTTTATTCGATATGCAAGATATCTTGAAAGCATACATAAAAGTAACACATTTTTAAAACAGTAATATGCATGTCAACATTTAAGTACTAAGACAGATAAAAATGGGAATTACCCATTTGTTTTATTAGCAGTACTGCAGCAAAATTTAGGCCGTCTTGTAAGTGCACTGTAGAATAATCAAAGGCGTTTGTTGGATGTAGTTGCTCTCAAACAATTATAACAACAAAAGGTAGCCAGGGGTCAACACAAACTAAGTAAAACCCTATATGGTGACTCAGAGGAGTAAAGGAGAAGAACTAACAATGTGTATAAAGTGAGAAAGACATGGGACCACTAGTCTCATTGAGGGAAAAAGTTTAAGGGATAATTTATTAAAGAATCACTTCGCTCCTAAAGATAAAACAAGAGTGCGTAGTGGTCTTTAAAGCAGTAGCGTTTTGGTCCTGAAGAAGCAGTTAGATACTATGTTGATCTTGTTAGTCTGCAGAAACATGTCGACCATCTTTTTCCAACAGTGGTTATTTGTTTAGACCACTACGCACTCTTGTTTTATCTTTAGGAGTGAAGTGATTAATAAATTATCCCTTTTCACTTCCCTACCTAATTTTATACATTTCATTTCACCATTGCACTTTGCACCTCACTTTTTTAAGCACTGCTTTCAGTCACCACTTCGGTCGGTTTCCCCTCATTTTGGACTCCACAGGTGTGATTAGGTTTTCAACATCTGACCAGTCCACTGTGGGTCCCACGTTTGTCTCTGAGGGCGACTGATCCCAGATGATGAAGGGCGGAATCGAATGGTGACTGATGGGAACTTTTTCCCTCAATGAGACTAGTGGTCCCATGTCTTTCTCACTTTATACACATTATTAGTTCTTCTCCTTTACTCCTCTGAGTCACCATATAGGGTTTTACTTAGTTTGTGTTGACCCCTGGCTACCTTTTGTTGTTATAATTGTTTCTAGGGATAGTAGCATTTTGGGGTCGTTAAACTATTCCTATAGACCCTCTCCCCCCTGGTTTATTGATTGTTG